>NC_061122.1:37500565-37589640 GCF_002878395.1 Capsicum annuum | reverse complement strand
TATTTTAGAATAGATTTTTCTTGATTTATCAAGTCAACTAAATATACAGGCTATGTTGCATATTCATTCTATTTTCTATATGTTTGGTGAAAATTTTACGAGCCAGTATTTATGTACTTTATATTTTATAAAAAAATATAATCTATACTCTTTGAAGATTTAAGTTAGTGATATTTTAATATGTCATACATTTTTAAAAACTTAAATTTTTTTATCTTGATCGAAATGTGCAATGAGAATTTTAGCCATAACATAAAAATTTACAAGTTATACATTAAATATGAAGAAACTAATATTGATATTAGATAGTGGATTTTCTTGCATTGCAACTATTGTTGCTTTAGATTTTAGTGAGATAATAATATGATTTCAAAAATCAATAAACTATGATACTAAATTATTAATTCATTATATTTTTTTATGTTAGGATTAATACTTGATTTGTCTATACTATATTTTTATATGGTATAATTAACAATTAATTTGTAAATTAAATTGTGTGATTTTAATAGTATATTAAAAATTTTGTGATATTATATTAGGAATGATAATTAAGTGACTTTACTAAAAAAAATGATAGTTGTATAACTATCTATGAAATTTACCTGACGCTAGAATTACTATCTCAAAAGCTATATCTCGAAGATCAATATTTTGATGAGTATCTCCTGGCTGATGCTCAATGGGTAATGCTCAAATTCAATAAATCAAATACTTATGAATATTGATTTTTTCAAATTCATTATATTTAAATTCTTACTGCAAATATTATTGTACTTTTATGTAGCATATTGTACTAATGTGAAAGTAAAGATCATTTAGCATTTGTTATTTATAAACATTATGCTACAACTTTCTTATTTTTTGTTTTAGTTGATATAAACAAGAAATGAGTTCAATCATGTTTATCTTTATATTTGCAACTCTAATTTTAGAATATTTTAGATCTTTTGGTGCAATAATTATTTTGATCTACTTTGTACAATATAAAGGATAAAGATGAATAAGATTAATATCTTATTGTACTGATGAACATGAGGGTTTAAGTATTAGTTGAATATTCTAAGATGGGAAAGAATTCAATTTCGATAGTGATTAATATTTATAATTTCATTCAAATTGAGTAAATTGAGAAAGTATGATAGGGTTGATCGAAAATAGAATTGAAAAGTGATTATTCAAACCTATGAAGGACTATACCATTTATCCGAAACAATAATATACTATAAGATTCATTAATATTTGTTGGTGCATTATCATAAGAGAATAAGTGAACATTGTCAAATCGTACAAACATGTTAGGACTTTAGATAATGTTATAAGTTATTTGTTGAAAAAATGATAATAAAAAAATACGAGAGAGAAAATATTGACTATTATTGAGTCTTTTCTCAAAATAATTGCCTTGACGCAAAAATATTTTAAATTTATAAAAAATATACTATGACTAAGATCGTGCAAAGGAATACAAAATCTACTTTGAAAGAAAATTCTATTAAGACAAGAAAAAAGAAGGGGAAACTCCTTTCTTCCTCTTGATAAGAGGGTGCAAATTAAAATATTTACATATAAAAGAATTTAAATCTCAAGTTAAAATTTTATAGAAAAGCTTCATGTGCATAACTCTAAAACATATCTTTCATTAGTTCTTTGTTTTTCTAACCAAATTTAGAAGTAAGTCCTTAACTAATAATAATTATGTTAAATATGCATTTTTGTTTGTAATTATATGATTTTTTACAACATAAATCAATATAGATAACAATATTATCTAATATTCTCAAATAATTATATTACAATAGAATATTATTTGCATGCGGATACTAACTTTCGAAAAGAAATGTTTAAGTTTTATGTAATTAGTGATATTATTTAATATTTAATAGTTATTTTTGGTATTGCATAAATTTATTAATTTCAAATGTGTGAATGATATTGAATAAATTTTTTATTATATAAAATTAATAAGATGATAATTTCTATAATAAATTTCATTTAGTATCGACCGTGCATCGCGCGGGTACTAATACTAGTGATAAATAAATATGCAATCATTTGCTCATAGAAAATGGGATCAACTTCCCTATTGCGTATTGGTACTTACCAAGTATAAAATAAATTTGTTCCTCTTTGTTCCTACGAACTGAATTGTATTACCACCAAAATAGAACACCTTTGTTGGGAAGTAATTGATTAAACAACAGTGGTCCATGGGATATTTATATTATATAGTATTTTCCAATGCAATAAAGTTATGTAGTGTCCGTTTATCTTTGATATAAGAGGTATTTCCATGAGTTTGCCTTCATATCGTGTTTATACTATTGTATAGAATGATCCCAATAGTTATTTATATAATCCATACATCTCTAGTTGTTGATTGGGCTAGTTCGATGGCTCCAACAAACAAACAAGACACCAAACACTCAAGCATTCCATCATTTTGTTTATGACTCCAAGCAAGTTTAAGGAATTTTATCATCCCATTTATCTCTAATCTCTAATATATAATCTATATCTATAATACGTTAAAAGTTGGAAGACCCTTAGAAAAATGATTCAAACTTTTTTCCCTTCATTAAAAGTTTCTCCTTTAGACAAAATCTTTTTTTTTTTCACTATTTTCTCAAATAATTGTCATTCTATTATTAGGATTTTGAAATTAATTAAATTTCTTATTTAAGTTAGGAAAGAAATCATAATATTTAATAATTCTAAATCAATTAAAATTTTACCTTATATATAATTTATTAAATTAAATAAAAGAAAAGAATATTTTGAACTAAAAAAGGAACACAAAAAAAAACGTATGGAGCAACAAAAAGAAAAAAAAAGAGAAAAAGAAGAAAAGAAAAAGAAACTAAACCTAAAAATTAAAAAGACCAGCAAAACTAATTTATTAAATTAAATAAATAAAAATTTAAACCGACAAAGGACATCAAAAATATCGGGAGAAAGAAATTAAAACTAAACTTAAATTTTTCTTATAAATTGAGATTCTTTCCTTTCTACAACAGTACGTCCACAAAGTAGTTCTCAAATAAGTTTTTCTTTGTTATCGTCGTTCACAAATTTGCCTGTAATTTGAGGTAAATTTCCTAAAGTTTTAGTTATTGATGTTTATAATCTTAATAATATTTATGATCAAAGAAATAAATTTGCTTCTGATTTCAAGTAAGTTTTCTAAAGTTTTAGTATATTCTTGAAATTTATAATAATAAATTATGATGTATTCATGATAGATAATTGTTGATCACTAAGTTTTTAGTGAAATATTGATATTATCTATGATTGCAGCGACAGATTTTCTATGATTTGATATAAGTTTTCTAAAATTTTAGTATGTTTACAAAAATAAATTATCATGTATATTTGACAGACAATTACTAATCAAGATATCAAAGTAATTTTATAAAACTGAACTCCTTGTTGAAGCGAGGTACACGCATGAGGCACGTGCATGATAGGACTAGTCTCTAATCTCTATGTCTAATCTCTAATCTCTAGTCTCTAATCTCTATCTCTATCTCTATCTCTATCTCTAATCTCTAATCTCTAATTTCCAATCTCTAATCTCTAATATCTAATATCTAATCTCTAATATATTAAAAGTGTAACGTTATTTAAACTTTTTAGCCTTCATTAAAAGTTTCTTCTTAAGACAAAATTGTCTTTTTACTTTACTTTATTATTTAAAATGAAAATATATGGAGAATTAATGTTGGTTGGTCTTCTAGGTGAAAAAGGAGTGGTAATTAAGTTCATCTAATAAAGGAAACTAAATCTTGGTTAAACACTACTTTGTGAAGGACTTTTTTATATATATAATAATTATATTTGTTTATTTGTTTTACCTTTGAGCTTTGTTGCATACTATTCTAACAAAAGGAAATTTTCATGGGCGTTAGTGTCTACATGTATTGAATCTGAGCAATGAACTTCTTTCGGTTCTTAAAGCGGGTCTGACCATCAATGAAGTATTATTATGTCTCATATTTAGGAAGAATTTATATTTATAATCTATAATCTATATCTATAATCCATATCTATTTATATCTATAATCTATAATCTATATCTATAATCTATAATCTACAATCTATAATAATAAATTAAAAGCGTGAAGACCTTAAAAAAGTAATTTGAACTTTTTGTCCTTTATTAAAAGATTCACAAAATTGTCTTTTCACTATTTTCTTCAATTTATTATTTAATTACTTTTATCATATTAACTAGATGCCTAAAATTTATGAGAATCCTAAAATATATGGAAAGAGAATCAATTAATATTTTCCTTTGTACTAATTAATTAGAAAAACACCCCTAAAATAGGACTGTATTAAGGAAATACTTCTATAAATATTGAGATGCACGTTAAACTAGAGAAGAAACTGGTTTACTTATTGAAAAAATATGATTGATGCTCATCTAACTTGATTCGGTTGTATGTCTAGATTGATGGATACTCAATTTTCTAACCCTCAACTTCTTCACAATTTTTGTCAACTTAAGAAAATTCAACATGTGTGTATATATATATATATCTTCTTTGTTTTCATTCAAGTCATTCTTTAGTGTCAAAATTGTCGCTTAGACAAGAATTATTTTCATCAAAATTGAAGCTTTGTGAATACTATTATATTATTTTGTTGTAGTTTACAGGTCATAGAAGAATTTACAGGTGGTAGATGAATGTCGGTCGGCTTTGGAGAATTTTTTAGGTATATGTTAGGTTTAATTGTATTATTTTTATATATCTATTTTGAGGATTTTTTTGTGTAAAGATAAAGTTTAGTTGTACTATTTTGATATCTCTATTATCATATTATTTTGTTATAGTTTACAGGTGATACTTGAGTGTCGAATGACTTTGAGGAAATTTTTGTGTAAAGGTTAGATTTAATTATATTATTTTGATGTCTCTATCATTGTATTATTTTATTGCAGTTTATAAGTGGTAGATGAATATCGATCGACTTTGAGAATTTTTTTTGGTAAAGATTAGGTTTAATTAAATAAATTCTCCAAATGATGTTGAATTTAATTATTGTATTCATCTTTATTATTTAAACAAATATCTTATTTAGTGTAGCGTTTAAACTCAATAAAGTGAGGTAAACGTGTAAGGCGCATACACCTAAACTAGTAATAAAATAAAAGCTTGAAGAACATATAGTTTTAAGATCTTCAATATTTGTTTGTGACATGAGGTAAGCTTTGAAGTCTTTAGATTCTCTTTTTGAAGTTATATGATATAGTATTTGGAGAAAATTGAAGGAAAGGTGTCTTTTAAGTCTTGAATGAAGGATCAGTGACATTGACCAACTTAAAGGGTCAAACATAATTAGGAAACTTGATTAAGTTAATTGTGGACTTGAATAATATTTTTAAAACTTTCTAATCTTTTCAAAAATACAAATCAACCCATACCCCTCTCCTTTCCAAATCAATTATTTCTCTCCACACTCTCTCTCTCGATAGTCTCTCTCAAATCTCTCCTAACAATTATGCAAAATTTCCCCCTTCAATTCCCGGCAACTTCAAGCTCCTGCAATAAATAGCTGGGCGAGTTTCTTTTCAACTTTCAATCGTCAATCGACGTGACAAGAAACATTCTCCGGCAACAACAACTTCGAGTTCTTCGTCATTCTATTTCTTCTTTCATAGGTAAAAAATTATGTCTTTTTAGTTATGAAGAAATAGAGGAACTTGAGCCAACTTTTCTTCTAGTATTGGTTAACAATTTCAATATTTCTTGCTTAAATTTGAAATGTGGACTGAATAAAATCCTAATTTCTAGCATTTCATTTCTACTCTTTCCGGTGTGGAATATAATTTTTTGTTGTTACTGTAGTTCTTGTTGTCGGACTATTGATTTGATTTTTGTTGGTGATTTTTGGTCATCATTGATATTCTTAATGTGTATGTGTTGTGTTGGTGTTGCTAGGTTGATTTATTATTTTTCTTGTAAAAATGGTGTTGCAACAGATAAACTATCTGACGTAACAGATGAATTATTTGATGCAACATATGAACCATCTGATACAACAGATGGAACATCCGATACAATAGATGAAAATCTGATGCAACAGATGAAACATCCGATGTAATAGATGAAACATCTGATGAAACAGATGGGAATCTGATGCAACACATAAAAATCTAATGCTACAATGAAAATATAATGCAACAGATGAACGATCTAACAGATCATTCATCTGTATTTATCTGTTGTGACAGACAACTCTTCTGTTTGGAAGAAATCTAAAAAATATTGATCCAACAGAGAACTCATTTGGCAATAAATGAAAGATCTAGTACAACAGATGAGTGATCTATTTTTATTATTTCCAACTGATTACTCATCCCTTGCAACAGGTTGGTTATAGGTTGCAACAAATGCTTGGTCTGTTTTTATTGTTTCCAATGGATTACTCATCCGCTGCAACAGGTTGTTTATAAGCTGCAACAGAAAACCTACCTGGTGCAACAGATGAGTGATCTGATTTTATTATTTCTAACTGATTACTCATCTGCTACAACAGCTAACCTACCTGGTGCAGCAAATTAGTGATTTTTTTTACTATTTCTAATAGATTACTCATTCGCTGCAATAGGCTGGTTATATGCTGCAACAGATAACCTACCTGATGCAACATATAGGTGATCTATTTTTATTATTTCCAATAGATTACTTATTCACTGCAATAGATTGGTTATATGCTGCAACAGATAACCTACCTGGTTTAATAGATTAGTGATCTGTTTTTATTATTTTCAATGGATTACTTATTCGCTGCAACAGGTTGGTTATATGATTCAATAGATAACCTACCTGGTGCAACAGATGTGTGGCCTATTTTTATTATTTCTAACAGATTAATCATCCATTACAACAGGTTGGTCATATGCTGCACCAAATATCCTATCTGGTGCAACAGTTGTGTGGTCTGTTAGAACTGTTATTTTACTATTGTATATTTTTTATTTACTGTTATTTTTTAATGATACATTAATCAATTATAATCTATTTATGTTCGTGTTAATTTTAGATAATATGACTCTCAAAAGAAAAGAAATCAAATCAAGTTCAAGTAAAGGAACAAGTGAAATAGCTAGGCGACATCCACCACTCTATGAGCTTGCTTTACAATCGTTATCTCAATCAGGAGCAGAAGATGATGAATATGGGGAGGAGGAATGTTTCAAAAGAGAAGATCCAAATGCTAATTTCCCTTCCACCAAGAGTTGGTCAAAAACTTCAGCATTGATCGTTATTCTGTGAGAATGAAGTGCGATGGCGTCATAGATTTAATGAGTGATTTCGTGGTTAAGTCAACCATGGGAAAATCTTTCGACACCTTTAGAAAAATACATTGAGAACAAAAATTAGATGCTTATTTTAGGGACATCTGCTTTGGGAAATATCTTGATTTGCCAGAGGACAACAATGCTCATTTTCAAATAAAAATGATATATGATCTTCTCAAGCGTAGGTTTATGTATGAAAATAAAGATAAGATGGATGAGGTATGGATAAATTACTGTGGCATGCTTATTTGTTTTGGTTGGAAGGAGTTTGTCATAGTTACTAAATTAAAATGTTATCCTCCCTCTCCTTCTCAAGATACCTATTCTAACCCCCAAAAAAGCACCCTGCACATCCAAAAAAAGCAAAGGCAAGTTGAGTGATCGTTGTTGACACCCAATTTTTGCTTTCTGTGCCTAAAATTAACGTCTTCACGCTTCCTGATCATTAAAGGGCACAAAATATAATTTTCACATCTTTTTTATAATTGTTGACAAATTATTGATTATCATCCTTACTTTAGGATATTTATCAATTTGTTATCGTATTTTTACTTTTCATAATTTATTAATAATCCTTCTTATAATAGGATTTCTATCAATTCATTATCGTTTTTAACATTTTACAATTATCTGCACACGTACACGACATGACATCATATTTTTATAATATTTTTCTTATTAAATCATATTTTTTTAATATTTTCAAGATTCTTTAGATTTTTCATAATTACAAATCAATACCTGCATTTTGTACATTTTTACGGTCCACAAATGCTAAGTCGAATCAATTATTTTTACACAGTATAATAATTCAATGTCTTATCGCATTTGACAACGACCACACAATAATGTCTTGTCACAACCGACAATGACTACACAATGATGTCTTGTCACATCCGACAATGACAACACATAATGTCTTGTCACATCTGACAATGACAACTCAATGACACTACCCTTTGGACAATAACTCTATCCATTGATCAAAAGGATGAACATCCTTTGATCAAAATCCTAAGGACTAAAGGATGTGCTATTATAAAAAAAGGGAACATCCCTTTATCCATTGGATAATAGGAAATGCCCAATTTTATTATAAATAGGCAAAGGTGGAAGATAATTTTATTCATCTTTTCTCTCTACACACACATTTTCATACACCCACACATATTTTTTCTCTCTCAAATACATACACGAAAAACACAAGAAAAAATCTTTTCTCATTTTTTATTTTCTCTCCCCAAAATACACAAATGCATAAGCACATTTTTTAATCAGACACACATTATGTTCTTCTTTCCCTCCTCTCTCAAGAATAAACAAATACACACAAATTTTTCCTTCTTTTTCTCCCTCTTAAACACACAAAAAATACACATAAAATAAATTAAATATTTTCTCCCTATTTTGTTGAAATTCCACCATTTTTACTAGGGATTATGTTGGTTACATTTATATATATATATATATATATATTTCTCAAGTGTTGTTGCTATTCATATTTTCTTGCTGTTCATGGCCGAAATTTTGTGTCTCAGTGACTTTCTTTCCTTTATCCATTTCCATCAATCTTCATTATGTTTTTTAAGGGTTTTGTTGGTTGATATTTTAAGTGAATTTATTTTTGTATTTCTTTGTTTATGGATGCTTAATGATGGTTATTGTCACTTCTCAGTGAATGTTCACATTTTTCAATCATGTTTAAACTATTTCTATTTTATTCCATTACTTTGTTACGCAATTAGGAATTTTACTCTATTTTTTGTTATTTTCAATTACTTCGTCATGGCTACATCATTTTTATTCATTAACTTTGACCTTTTTATCATTTTATTATTTTAATCTTTGATAATCATTTGCATTACTATTGATATTCGTTCAGTGACTAGGTTAATTTTTCATCATTTTTTATTGTTATTAAATATCATTAATTAATTGGCCGATGACACCATCTCTCTGTCGGATACTTGAGGCCACCCCATTACAAAAGACAGACTTTATTTTCTCAAATTTATTATTTTATACCGAGGACCAACATTTGGCCAATGACATTTTCTCTCCGTCGGATACTTGAGGCCACCCCATAAAAAAAGACGGATTTTTATCTCTCAAAGTTTACTTATTTACATCAAAAATAAATGTTTGCCCGATGAAGAAATTCTCCGTCAATTTTTGAGGCCTCCACAAATAAAAGACGAATATTGCGTATATAAATACATAGTAAAAAAATTAAATATTTCGGGCAATGACGAAACTTTTATAACACCACGACAACACAAAAGGTTTTATGATTCGTATCTTGGCAAGGCGATTTAGGACGACCGATTAGTTGAGCAACCACTTGTAGCCATGGCGAATCTAAAACTTAATCCGAGCCAACGTTATAACAAAATTTTATTTTTATATGTACATCTATATGTACATGTGTGCACATTATTTCACTTACTTTAATAATTATTTGTTCATTTTATTACTCTATCAAGTACTTATACATAATTCTCGAGCTTTATGTTTGTAGTTTATTTTCATTTGTATAATTGTACAAAAAGATAAAAAATAGTGAAAACTTTACTTTTTGGGTGCCGGGGGGAGATATTCTTTATTTACATAATTTCATCACTTTTAGGCAAAACTTAGGCCGTTAATATTTACACAAAAGAATCAAGTTAATCAAGTAATTCACGTATTGTGTAATCTTTTCTTCTCAAATAAATTTTACTTTTTCATAACTTAAATCAAATAAAAATATTATGTGTAAATACCTTTTCTTTTCATGACACATAAAATGCATTTCTTTTCATACATCATAAAATACTTTTCTTTTTCACATGTAATTTATACATATTTTATACTTATCTTTTACATGTTTTTATTTATATAGTTAATATACATATACTTTTACATGGTTTTAAACATTTATATTTTTTTCAAAGAATTATTTTATATTTAATACACATACACTTTTATATTATTTTAAATATTCATACCTCCTCCCTCATTGATAAGTTTAGTCTAGCCGGGTACCACATTTGTGGATCCTAAAGGGTGCCTAACCCCTTCCCTTCGGGATAATTTGAACCCTTACCTAGAGTCTCAATAGGTTTTCGCAGACTAAAACATTAATCATACGTATTAACAAATAAATAGGTTTCCTTATTTTCCTTTAAAAATTAGGTGGCGACTCTATACAAAATTTCCATTCTTTAGAGTCCAATAAGTCATGTTTGTTTGACCTTGGCAAAAACAGGGCATGAAAATCGTGATGACCTGGTATCCCTTGTTGGTCCAAGCTTCAAAAACATAAATTTGATAGAAGCGTTGAAAAATAAAAGACTTTCAAAGAAGCACAAGCAAGCATTGTGCTTGGTTTAGTTTGTACATAATGCTCTTTAGGCTAGAGACGTTAACAACAACATACCACTTGATTTGATAAAGCTCTCCGAGGATCTTGAGGCATATAACAACTATCCTTGGGGTTATGAAAACTACAAAATGATTGTCAAATATTTGTTAACTCTGTTAACGCCAAGGACAGTCAACTTAGATGTCTTTGCTTGGGCTTTCCTGGTAAATATTTCTTTTATCATGACATGATTCATTTTTTTTAAGTCAATAATTCTTTTGATTTATTGGCGTTATTTTATAGGCTTGGGCATTTGGAGCCATTCCTTATTTCAGACAACAAGTGAACTACTAGGAATAAGTTTTCTGTCCAAGAATCCTAAGATGGTTGTCGGCCAAAACTGATAAAAATGTAAAATTTCTTGATCTCTTCACCCCCCCCCCCCGAAGGAAGCAGTAAGTCTAATTCTAATTAATTTTTTATTTTAATTAATGATTTTTTAAAATAATTTCATTATCATTCTAATATATGTACTGATTTATTTTAGATTGTCCATCCATGGCTTGTTCTGACCAATCGAGAGTTGAAGATGCCAGTTTTTCTTACTTTAGGGTCTGTGCAAACTTTATTGGACTCTAAGGTCATTGATAGAATAAAAGAGGAATTGTTTGGAGCAACAACCATCATAAGAAAAATAATTTTGGAGGGTGGGATTGTTGTTGTTAATGATAGTAGTGGTAGTGGTAGTGGTACTTCTCTTACATTTTTTGAAATAACAAACCATTATATTATGATCATACTGGTTATACAGATTTTGCCACTTCTAGCGAATGTTCTGCATGCAAATGTCAAGACTGCAAGGGGAAACATGATGGAGTGATTAATGTCATTAATGTGTTAACTCTTTCTGTAAAGGAAATGACATCTAAGAGGGGTGTCATTACATCAAAGAGGATTTTATATCCATATACTCTGCTAGAGATCAAGGTGGCTAAGAGGAGAAGGCAAGAAATTTTCAAGGCATTATCAAGCATTAAAAAAAGCAAAATTACAAATCCTCTGTCTTTATCTTGAAACTTTGATCAATGTACAAGCGTCACAGGAGAGCAGCGTAAGATGAAGAAGATGAATGTATATCATCTGTTCCAACAAATAAATAGACATGTCTATTTTAATAGATTATACATCTGCTAAAAATTATCAAACAGATATATACATCTGTTGTAACTATCGTATAACCTGTTGCATCAGATGCGTTATCTGTTGCAACATATGTCCGTCTGTTACAGCAAAATAAACAGGTCTTAATACTATTTTAATTTGTACCAACAAATGAGTCATATATTGCAATAGATGGGTTATCTGTTCAAAATTATCGTACAACTCTATTTTACCTGTTTGAGTTTATCCCAACAGACGATTTATCTAATGCAACAAATAGATAATTTGTTGTATATCTTTGATTAGCATTGATAATTCTGGATTTCCAGGTGGATGTTACAGTAGAAGCTACTACTGAACATCATAATATCATAGTTGATAATCCATCAACTACTTCCAAAGAAAAAGAAAAAATGGAGCCTATCAGTTTGGGAGAGTGGAAGAATTACCCATTTAAAGGGTTCAACATCTCGGACGAGGCTCCAAAAAACTAATAAAGTTGATCAACGACTATTTGGAATGGATTGCCGATGGGCTATTAAAACATCACGCCGGTAGGTACATAAATCAGCTTTTAAAGATATTGATCTATATAATTGTTGTTGTAAAAATATGACTTTAACACATAAATCATGTAGAAAACAAATGATGAACACTACAAAGTGAATAAATCGAGTCTTGGTTTTGATATGTTCAACTTTATTGTTGCACATTCCAGAATGAAGGATTGGTTCTATTTGATGTCACAACCTCAAATTTGCTGGAATGATGAGGTTTAAATGTCATACATATTACTATTAATTAATAGTTTATTTAATTGCATCTGTCTATTAAGTTTACTGTCACGTAATATGAAATGTTTGATAATATGTGCAGCACATTGATGTCATTTTTTACTACCTACGAAAGAAGGCCAAGTTGCAAACACAAGAACAATACAGATACTCAACAAACAATTATTTGTATAAAGGTTACATCAATAAGGCCAACGATTTTGTCAACAACAACTGTAAGTTTCTTGAACTGAGGAATTCTTAATCAACATCATCAAAGGCTTTAACATTCCAGCTGGCTTACCTTGGTATTTGGTCAACAAAGTTTACATTCCAATCAATTGTAGTGACAAATTTCATTGGGTGTTGGCTGTCGTCGTTCTAAAAGAGAGGCACATCCGAGTTTGTGACTCGATGTTGGGAAGGAGGCATTCCGCACCGTCATCGGAGATACAAAAATTGGCCAAAATATTGCCTACTTACCTTGATATGAGTGATTTTTTGGACCAAAAGGTTTGTACTGATTGGTCTACGATTGAAGCATACCAGGATAAAATGAGTAATCCATTTGATGTAGAATATGTTGAAGGAATTGTTCAACAACCCATTGGTAGCCTGTAAGTATCATGATTTAGTTTCATTTCGTAAATTTCACAATGCTTACATGAACTGCAAGATATGGATTATCTATTTTTTTAAAATGCAGGGACTGCGATTTTTTTTGTCGTTTATGCAGAGTATTTGAGTGATGGATTACAAGTACCAAATGATAGATTTGGTGCTGGATTACTCTACAAAAGATATTCTGTACTTTTATGAAAATACGGAGAAGCAAAAGCTAAGAAACCATACGCAAGCGACATAAAGATCTACGACGACCAAAGTCGAATTTCATAGCACCAGATGAAGAACAACTTGTCTGTATTGGGTAGATCTTCATAGCTTGACTCTATCAAAGTATTAACCTCTCCTTTTTAATTCTTGGCACCAAAGGTTAAATTGTTAATTTTCTTACATTTCATTTATTTGTTGAGTTATTTCATGTAATTTTTGAAGGATTTGATTTATTTAATGTTGTATATAATATAATTTAATCCTTAGATTTGAACTCATTAATTGAAATAGAATACTAGATTCAAATATCACAACAAATAATGCATATGTTGCAACAAATGACATATCTGTTGGAAATTATCAAACATATTTAGACATATGTTGCAACATGTAGGTCATCTATTGAAAATTATCAAATAAGTCTTCCTACTTTTTTGTTTTGTTCCGATAGATTACCTATCAGTTACAACAGATAGACTATATGTTGCAACAAATTGTATATCTGTTGTGATAGAGACTTAGAGACATTTGTATAATGTAATAGATGACCAACCTATTGCAACAGATAATCAATCTATCACAAAAATATACTATCTATTACAACAGATAGATAATCTGTTGCATTATAAGAAAATCAACTTTCGTCAAACATAAAAAATTGTTAAGGTATTTGTCTTTATACATCTTCTTCTTTATACTCATGATCCAAGCATTTAGTTAGTATCCCATAAGTTCAGACCTCTTACATTTTTTCCACAACTGCATTGCACAGATTGGACATTTCTGTGTCGGTCAGTAAACATTCGATGTATGCAAGCGAGTACGGCCCGTACGCAGCACCGGTTTTATTTTCTTGAAGCTGCATGTCATTGTTTTTACCTTTAAAATCCCATGCTTTA
The DNA here is from genome assembly GCF_002878395.1 of Capsicum annuum. Classification (NCBI taxonomy): domain Eukaryota; kingdom Viridiplantae; phylum Streptophyta; class Magnoliopsida; order Solanales; family Solanaceae; genus Capsicum; species Capsicum annuum. Next base: position 37,575,321 of record NC_061122.1, on the reverse strand, counting down.
TTCATCAAGACTTTTGCTGGGAAATGATCCATCAGCTTACTTTACTTCAACAAGCTGGGGAGCAACACCAACAGTGGCTACACGTGGATAAAAAAACGGTGTCTTTAAAGACAGGTAAGTTGCAGTCATAAACCTTAATCTTTCCCTCCTCAAGAAGTATCTCAACAGTGAAAAAATATTTGACTTGCACATTCATGACTGCAAGAATTTTGTTTGCCTTGGTCCAACTCTTGCCGTGTGGATATGGCTTCTTCCCTCTAACATAGTTAATCATATCTTCCTCCCATTTGTACGTAGAAACTAACCAATCAAATCTCGGGCCATCGGGAGTTTTAGCTAAATCCTTGAGCCTATTGTACCTATTCTTGAAATTATTACAGAAGTTGAGGTCCATTATCCTATCGATAGCATCATAAGCATCCAGGTATGTTAATTGCCTGCCCCTCATGAAGCAAAGAATTTCATCAACATACTGTGATATAAGACGATAATTTTTAAATAGGTTTGTAATTATAAAGAAGAAAAACATAGTGGAAAGATGCAATGGATAGTTTATCTGTTGCAGAGAGTTCACTGAATCAGTTCACGGATTACCCAGCTAACACAACTTATGCAATAGATGTTTAATCTATTGCAATAGAAAAACCACCAGTTGCAACAGAATATCCAGTTGTTACAGCAAAAGAAACATCTGTTGCGTAGCTTCTTCGTCATGGAGTAGATTAGAAGGCTGGGTTAGGAAAAGTAAAGTTACCCTATCCACAAAACACTTACGCATAGCTGTCATACTCCTGAAGTCTTCGTAGTCAAATGTATGCATGGTGTATTCTTTTACATGTTCCTTCTTCTTGGGATACTTGGTATTTTACAGTTTCGTCCTCTCTTCATCGCTAAGTGTCGCGTATATGTCTACCTTCTTCAGTGGTCCCAAAACTTCAACAACTTTTAGAGAGGGAGGAGTTAAAATTATTTTGTTTTTAGACTGAAGTGTATTTGGCTAATTTTTCTTTCCTTTCTTCTAACTGCCACTGTAGGAGTGTATGGCTCCTTCACCTTCTTGGATAATATGAAACCCCTCTTGGATTTCAATTCCTCGACAGCTTTAGGATAGCCTCTAGTTTTTAAAGAAGTTTATCTTGTCTATCCTTGCACACTTTGCATTTGCAATAAGAATATAAGGGTGAAGAGGGGTGAGAAGGACCACTGTAAAGGTGCGAGAGACCGATGTATGGGCGAGAGAAAACTATGTAAGAGGTGATTTCAAACATATTGATTTTTTCTTAAGCATCAACATGCTCATCATCACGACTGTAAGTAGCATCAGTATCAGGATGTCTGCCACCAACATCAACAACTCCATCAGCAACACCCCCAGAAGAAGCACCCAAATTTGTTGCAGTAGGTTGGTCATCAAAAGATTCAACATTAGGATGACCTTTCCTAACCGCTCTTTTTATGGCTATTGCTTTAGCCAATTCCTTTTTTATTAACTCTATTGTTGGGTCTACTATTGTATCAACAAGGCCTAGAGTAATAAAAGAAGTCATCCCCAACTCCTGCTCAGTAGGCACGATTCAAGGATGCACAACCTATAAAAAATATAGATATATTTAAATCATATAATAATAATTTACAGTCAGTTGGGTTACATGTTAACATAGTCAACTTATGCAACAGGTGGTCTATCTGTCACAATAGCTGATCTGCATGTCGCAATATATTAACAATATGTTGCATCAGATTACTCATCTATTGCATAATTTGCAGTAGATGGGTAATCTATTGAGTCGGGTTCTGAGAACCAGAGCAATAGATGGTTAATCTATTGTAAAATATGGATCGTCTATTGCAACAGATTACCCATTTGTTGAACCAGTTGTAGTACACAAGTAATTTATTACAATAGACGATCCATCTATTGCAATAGATGGCACATATATTTCAATATCATTCTTTGGGTCAAATTATTTTACTCAAAAGAAGAAGTACTGCATCATCCAGAAGATTAAAGAGATTAGCCTTCTTAATTCTTGTGCTGCTCTTTGCAGCCAACCACCTAAGGATCCTTGGATGGGAAACCTCATCTGGGTAATCCTTGACCTGCTTTCGGAGGGGAGAAATGGCTTCAAATGCCCAAACCTTAAACATGTAAACAAAAGGCAAGCAAAAAAAGTCATAATAATTATTCAATATAAATTAATGGATGAGTAAACAAATAGTGATAAAATTTACCATGAAATTCCAAGGAAAGCCATATAATGTGGTCATCTTTGGGAATGGCTTTGTCAGTTAATATTTGACAGTTAACTGGTAGTTGTCATATCCCTAGGAATAATTGTTGAATTTATCAAAATCATCAGTAAGCTTTAACAAATCATCTTCTATGACTTTGTTGACATTTCTTACCAATATAATGATATGGGCAAATAAAACTAAGCACAATTGCTCCTTGTACTGCTTTGATATAGTTTTATCCTTGAGATCTTCTATCAAATTCGCCTCTTTATAGCTACGTCTAGCAATGTCTAACAACCCATCTATTTTTTCCTTTTGTTTGTTTATTTTGGTGTGTGGTTGATTGGACAATGCCTTGATGGTGGTGGTTTGGCTGTCCTGCTTGCCCTGGACCTTTTGGGGGTGTTTCCTTGATGAGAGCTTCTTCTGGACGATCACATCTCAATCCTATCACTATGGTAAACTCTTTCAAGCCAAAATAAATCGGCATGCTACAGTAGTTGACCCAGATTTCATCCATCTTTTTTCGCCCTCCTTCGAATCTTTTTCATCCCTCTACGTACTTGATCCTGCGCTTAAGAAAACCATATAACATGCTCATTTGGAAATAAACAGTGTGGTCTACAGGCAACCAAAAAAAGTGTCCAAAGCAGCTCTTCTTAAAAGGTCTGTCTATGTTTTCATTCTTCATAATATTCCTAGATTCATCAAAAGGTTTCCCCAACTGACATTTAAGTACAAGATCACCAGTTACTTTTCCAGGGTCATCTATCGGCATCGCAACTTAAAATCTATCAATACTAATAGTTTTGACAGCCTCATGCTGGGATTTTGATCTTATTTCATGCCCCATTGGTGAGGCGTTATCATTTTGTTTATCTTCTTCTTCCTCCTCAATTTTATTTTCCTCACCAGCCTCTATATACCCTTCTCTACCTCCCTTTTCATAACTTTTCTCAGCCTCATTTTTCCCTAACTGAGATTGTTTAGGAGGTTCATTTGAATCCATCTGTACTATAGCTTTTTTTGTTGGGTGGTTAGAAGTTGATCCACTTTCTATTTCTTTTCTTTTGAGAGACACCTTTTAACTACAAACAATAGAAAAATAAAAAAATACATTACATTTGATGTCTGCATAATTGAAAAAAAAACTAAGACAAATTTCAATAAATTATTATGCACCACATTACAAATAAATACTCCAACGGATAACCCATCAGTTGGAACAAATGGGTAATCTATTTGAACACCTATTTAATATCTCTCAACAAATATTCCACCTATTGCAACAGATGGACCACAAAGACCACCACCAACACCACTACAAATGCCACCAATACTCGCACCAAGGCCATCAAAATCACCACCACTACCACCAAGACCACCAATACCGACACCACCAATAATAGCAACCAACAACACCACAAACACCTTCCAACAATAACAAGGCATTCAACAAAACACTGTGATAAAAACTAGGGTCTTCTCGGGTTTTTCCTATATTTTTAGCATCAAAACTCAAAATTGCTAACCCAATCTCGAAGATAATATAACTAAAAGTCTTATTTTTAATCATTAACTAGAAATACCTAAGTTTTAGAAAAAATAGTAAATATAGAACTCTTCTCGAATTCTGTTACCTATGAAGATAGAGAAAATGATGGATACAAGCAAGAATGGAGTTGGAAATAACACCTATATTATCGAAAATGGGAAGAAAATGGATCTGTGGTGAAGGGTTGAGCAATTTGTTGAGTAGTTATTGTCTGTATTATTGAGAGAGAGAAAAGAGTGAGAAAATTGAGATTTGAAATTATGAAACGTTTTCCCCCCAAATGGATGATTTGTATTTTGGAAAAGAATGACAAGTTTTGAAAATGTTAATTTGGTTCGAATTGATCTTAATTATTTTTCAAAATTTATGAAATATTTCAATTCAGAGTGATTGATTGACATCTCAGGTCAGGAGGAACACAATACCAATATCATGCAATCACAAAGACTCAATTGAAGTTGTATTTCTCCCTATGTACTCATCCGTAGTTCTATCTAAATCAATTTAGGTATTATCTCAATAATAATTTAATATGAAACATTTCAACTCAGAGTGATCAATCGACGACTCGGGCCGGGAGAAACGCAATACCAACATCATGCAATTACCAAGACTTAATTAAAGTTGTACTCCCTATTTATTCATCCCTAGTTCTATCTAAATCAATTTAGGTATTAGCTCAATAATAAGGTGATATGAAATATTTTGACTCAGAGTGATTAATCAACGACTCGGGTCGAGAGGAACTCAATACCAACATCATGTAATTGTAAAGACTCAAGTGAAGTTGTACTTTACCCTATGTACTCATCCCTATTTCTATCAAAATCAATTTAGGTATTAACTCAATAATAAGTTGATGCGGAGTATTTCAACTAAGAGTGATCGATCGACGACTTGGGTTGGGAGGAACGCAATACCAACATCATGCAATCACAAAGACTCAATTGAAGTTGTACTTCACCTTATGTACTCACCCCTAGTTCTATCTAAATCAATTTAGGTATTAGATCAATAATAAGTTGATACAAAATAATTCAAATTAGAGTGATCGATCGACAACTAGGGTCGGGAGAAACGTAGTACCAACATCATGCAATTACAAAGACTCAATTGATGTTGTACTTCATCCTATTAATCATCCCTAGTTCTATCTAAATCAATTTAGGTATTAGCTCAATAATAAGTTGATACAAAGTGTTTTGACTCAGAGTGATCGATCGACGACTTAGGTTGGGAGGAATACAATACCAACATCATGCAATCATAAAGACTCAGTTAAAGTTGTACTTCACCCCATGTACTCATCCCTAGTTCTATCTAAATCAATTGCAAAGAAATCCGTTACAACAGATGACTGAGCTGTTGGAAATTTTCAAATAAATATTTATATCTGTTGCAACAGATGATATATCTGATTTAATTATCAAGGAGACATTTGCATCTGTTGTGACAGATGACTGACCTACTGAAAATTTTCAAACAGATATTGATATCTATTGTAATAGATGACATATCTGATTTAATTATCAAATAGATATTTGCATCTGTTGTGACAGATGAGTGAACTGGTGGAATTTTTCAAATAGATATTGATATCTATTGCCACAGATGACATATCTGTTTGAAATATTTTTTTCTTTTAATTTGAAAGAAATCTTCTGCACGAAAGAAGAAATATAAATAAAATAGTACTACTAATGGCGTTAAAAAATATTTCTTGAATAACTCAAAAATATCATTGAGTAGTTTTATCTTGTCTTTTCAATGTCACCCGTCTTCCTCGCGCCCCTCTAGTTATTAATAAATATTAATAAATATTTAAACTCATGTCTAAAATTATCTCTCCTTCAGCCCTAAATTTATTCATCTCTCATCTTTTTCTTTCTCTTCTCTCTAGGGTTATCACATACTTCTCTTTTTTTCACCCCTTTTTCTCATAAAGATCCTTTCAGATTAAATTGATCCCTATCTTTCCTCGACTGAAATTATTGTTTTGATCTCCTTGCTTTTGACATTGCAGGTATGGTTCACTATTACTCTTTCATTCTCGTCTTCTTCGTTGCAAGTTATTTATATCTATTTTTTTATTTAATTACCATTTACCTATATCATATGTATTTAAAAAATTTAAATAAACTTTTATGTCTTGAATGAATGAATTACTGTTTTTATTACAATATGCAAAAAAAAGTCATCTATTGGGAGAAGTTTAAAAGTCTTGTTGGCAGTATCATTTTTTTGTATGTATTTTATTTATTTCTTTATTGTTGATACTGTTATTGATGTTGTTGGTGGTGTTGGTGTTGTTGGAACTTGTGGTGTGGTGTTGTTGATGGTATTGGAACAAAGGATATTGCTTCTTTGTTGTTGATGCAGTTGGAACAAATGATGTTGTTTCTTTATTTTTGATGTTTTTTCTTTGTATTTTATGTTGTTGTTGATGTTACAACAAACGGAGCAACTGTTGGAACAAATCAAACCACTAGCAAGGCTGGTTTGATGTATTCCAATAGACTCCACATCTGTTGCAACAGACTCCGCATCTGTTGCAACAGATAGATATTTTTTCTTCTGTTCTTCTCTTATTTGATATCAATTTTTTCCTTTTCTTTATATATACAAGGAAATGAAAGTTGATCAACTTTTACCCGACCAATACAAGATGCTACAATAAAGATAGGTTCAGAGGAATAAGCGATTTGTAGATTAAACCACTTTATATATGGGAGGTATGTATTACTAATAATGTTATCATGAAAACACACATAAAGTACACTAATTTTGTGAAGGTTGTTTTTATCGATTAGTCATTGATCATTCAAATAAGATATCTGCAATTTTACAGTTAAGTTTGATAGGTCAGAACTGATAAGGCTGAGGGACCATGAATATGGTTCTGATATCCTGTTAAGATTTAATGTCGGTTGTTGCTCATGTTTATGTATCAAGCATTGTGAAAGGATCGAGTTTTGGTGTCATTGTTAAGAGATTCAATAGCGATTAGACTAACTTTTAGGGTGTATTGGACTCAAAGAGGGCCTTCAAAGCCTCCCACTAGTTCAACCAAGAATGGAAATCAATATAGTTATTAGCCTAGGCCAAATTTATATGGATGGGTTGCTCAGAGTGATGATTATATGCTAGAAGGTGCGGTAGGAGAATGCCTATGAGGGAAAATAGGGGGTTGATGAATGACTATATCATCTGAGAGCTAATTGAAGAGGAAACATAGGGTAGAAAGGAACCTCTAGCAAATCAGGCCGATGAAACAGAATTAAAACATGAGAAATCTGAATCAAGTGCAAATATGAAAGTGTATCCAGTATTGAAAATTTGTCTGTTGTTTCTCTTAAAGAAAAATAATGTAGATATACACTTTGCTAGGGATCTGTAGCTAGGTAGCGTAGTCGGGATAATTACTTATATAGAAAATAGTAGAACACCAAAAAATTAGCTTTATGGGCACCGAGGGTTGAAATGATATACAATAAGTCGAGAAAACTTACGCCAATAATAGCTGCAGTTAAAATAAGAAATCTAAGAGTAGGCAGCAATTTTTGAATTTTAAATTGCATCCCATACCTTCTTATTTGTGGTTCTGATTAGGTCCATCACTGTTGACCTAATTGAAACCACAAACAGGATTGAAAGGCAGAATGAGTATCATTACTTCCTTAGAAATTTGTATATAATTGATTGTGTTTTCTAGCCTTAGCATGCTTTCAATATATCTTGGAGAAGATTATAGGCTTGTTGTAGTATGTGAATCCCCATAATTTTCAAGCTTGCCTCCAGCTTGCTGATTCGGTATTCAAGGTTGTCGTTGAAGTTTTTGAGGTTGGTATCGAGTTTCTGATCTTTTGTGAGCTATTCAATGAGGAACACTTTATTTGAAGTTGTGTCATTGTAAAAGATCTTCAGAAGGCTTACAGAACACTTTCTTCAGAAGGCTTAAATAATACATGGAGGGTTCGCTATGTTTGTTTTAGGTCAAAATGTGTTGATGCACGCTTAAGTAGCGGTCCTAACAGTTGAAAAACTCACTTTTATCGAGCATTGTTCAATGCAGTTTGCTCAACAAACCTTCAAAGGATTTGATAGATTAATTAGCCTAGAATTACGTAATGTTTGATCTTAATTCCACTAAGCCTATCAAAAGTTACTTAACTTCAGGATCATTAACTTATCAAAACCTTTGCCTGAGTTAGTGCACTAATCAAACGAGCTTAATCTCTTAGATTTTCTGCTGATCACTCTTGTCCTAAGAGATAAGAGATTGTGTTCGTTTGATTTGTGCACTAACTCGACCAAAGGTTTTGATAGGTTATGATCCTGAAGTTACGTAATGTTTGATAGGATTAGTGGAATCAAGATCAAACATTAACTAATTTCAGGCTAATTAATTTATCAAATATTTTGAAGGTTTGTTCAGCAAGCTGTATTGAACAACGCTCAATAAAAGTCAGTTGTTCAACTGTTGGGACAACTGGTTGAGTGTGCATCAACACATTTTAACCTAAAACAAACATAGTGGACCCTCTCTGTATCATTTAAGCCTACTGAATAAAGTGTTCTGGAAGCCTTCTGAAGGCCTTTTACATTGCCACAACTTCGAAAAAAGTGTTCCTTATTGACGAGCTTACAAAAGACTAGGAACTCTATTATGACCTCAAAGATGGCAAAGACCAACTTGAATACTAAATCAGAAATTTTGAGGAAAGCTTGAAAATTATCGAGATTCACATACTTCAGCAAGCCTCTGATATTCTCCAAGATATGCTGAAAGCATTCTAAGGCAAGAAAACACAATCGTATAATCTATATTGCTAAGGAATTAATGATACTCAATCTGCCTTTCAATCTTGTTTGTGGTTCTGATCAGGTCAATAGTAGTGGACCTAATCCAAACCACAAACAAGAAGGCATTGGATGCAATTTAAAATTTAGAAATTTCCGTCTTCGCTTAGATTCCTTATTTTAGCTGCATTGGTTATTAGTGCAAGTACTTACTGTACATCATTTCAACCCTCGGTGCCCATAAAGCTGCTTTCTTGGTGTTCTGCTATTTTTTATATAGGTGATCATCCCGACCACGCTACGTAGTCGCAGCTCTTTAGCAAATTGTTCATCTGGATTATTTTTCTTTTATAGAAACAACAAACAAATTTTCAATACTGGATACACTTTTATATTTGCACTTGATTTAGATTTCTCATATTTTACTTCAGTCTCATCAGCCAGATTCGCTAGAAGTTCCTTGCTACCCTATGTTTCCTCTTCAATTAACTCTAAGATGATATAGTCTTTCATCAACTCCCATTACTCTCACAGTCATTCTCCTTCGGATCTTTCTGGTGTATAATCATCTTCTCAAACAACCATTCCATATAAATTTGGCCTAGGGGAATTTCTATTGATTTTTCATTCTTATTTGATGCAGTACAAGGCTTTGAAGGCCTTTTCAGAGTCCAATGCATTCTTAAAGTTAAGTCCAATCGCTATTGGATCTCTACAATGACACCAAATATTGATCCCTTCTCAAAATATGACACGCATAAACATGAGCAACAATCATCAGTAATTCATAAAAGGGTATCAGTACCATCTTTATGGACCCCTCGACCTTATCAATTCAAATCTATCAAACTTAACTGTACAATGCGGGATCTTATTTGAATGATCAGTGCCTAATCGGTTAAAAACTATATTCACAAAAATATTGTACTTTGTGTTGTGTCGATGACCTTATCAGTAATACTTAACTCCCACATGTGAAAGTGGATCCATCCATCTGCATGCACTTTATTCTTCTTAGCCCATCTATGGCATAAATTGAATAAATAGATGACTAACATGTTGCAACAGATGCCACATCTATTTAAATTATCAAATAATTATAAACATCTATTACGACAGATGATCAATCTGTTGTAACATATGACTTATCTATTGAAAAAATCAAACAGATATATCCATATATTGCAACAGATTGTCGATATGTTGTAAATTATCTAACGAATGGAATATATTTTGCAACAGATCTGTTAGATTTATTTTAAGGCAATTTTCTTTTCTTTTTGAAATATAATAAAGAGAAAATGTTGTATTTAGATCCATTTTTTAAATTTACATAAGCTTTAAAAGTCACCAATTTTATTTAAAAAGAGGTGAACAATCTTGGCTTTTTGACTAACCCATTCGAATTCAATCCTTTATAAGTAGGTCTCTCCTTACTCGTTCATTCTACTCCACTTCTAGATATGGCTGTTCCAGATTTGTACAAGGTGATTCATCTCGATTCCTTACAGGAACTTGAAAGGCAGATTCATGAACTCCAGAGGGAGTTGGGTGATTTTAGAGCAAGGTTAAGGAGGGCCCTGCTGCTGCCGAATAACGATTGGCCGGTTAACAATAATATTAATACTACTACTACTACTAATAGTAGTAATAATAATTAGGTTACTGTTTTTTCTTTTAGTTTATTATTTTCTTTTTTATATCGGATCTACCTAAGGGTATATTTTTTTATTGTATATATTTGTATATAATGGATTCGAAAATCAATGTTTGGTCGACTTTGGATTTTTAATTCTTATTAAATATTTAATTATCATTCTGTCTATTTCTTATTCTCAATATGTCGATGGTTGAAGGTAGGAATTAAGCGTTTCTGGCAACCAATGAACCATATGTTGCAACAGATGGTTAATCTGATGCGACAATTGGATCATATATTGCAACAGGTGGTTATTAATAAAAAGAGTTATTGTTATTGAGAGGCTGAAAAGTCATGACTTTTCAATTATTTGATATGAAAAATGATTCATAAATAAATACTAAGGATATAAATGATAAACCCAATCTAAAACTGTAAAAGAACGGTTATTTAATTTTAATAACTGATTGTGACTTTTCACCATTTTTGTTTTTAAATCTATTTTTTTAAATTATTTATTTATTATATAATAAAAAAGTCACAACATTAGATTAATTAAGGTATATGATGATTGCTAAATAAAAGGTGAACAGTTGTGACATTTTGTGTGTAACACATTCAATGTTGCTGATGCATCAAATTCTCCATCTATTACGATTGATGTATCAGTTGTTAGAAGAAATAAAAAAAGCTCCTAAAATAGATGGTCGACTTGTTGCAACAGATGGTATATCTGTTGCCATAGATGGGTTATTTGATGCAACAGATATACAATTTTTTTCCACAACTCAATATAAATGGTTATTATTTTATTAAAGAAACGATTATTGAAAAGGTGTCTTCGATTTTTTAATTGAGAAAAAAGTTATTTAAATTTAATAACTAATTAATAATACTAAGCTGAAAAGTCATGACTTGTCACAATAATAAAAAAACTCACCAGCTTGATTTAATTAAGTCATTTCTTTTCACAGAAAATAATACAAAAATAAATGATAAACACAATTTATAACCCTAAAAAAATGGTTAATAAATTGGAATAATTAATGTTAATATAAAATAGGCGACAAGTAGTGATTTTTTGCCATTTTTATTTTTAAATCTTTTTTTAAAATTTATATAATAAAAATTTTGGAAATGATATGATGATCATTAAAAAGGATAGATTATATGTTGCAAAGATAGATTATCTGATGCAACAGGTTGTCGATTTGTTATAACAAATGGTATATCTGTTGTCATAGATGGGTTGTCTGATGTAACAAATGGTTTATCTATTATCACAGATGTGTTATCTAATGTAACAGATATAGAATCTGTTGTCACAACTCAATAAAAATAGTTACTGAAAAGAACTAATTACTAATAATAAGCTGAAAAGTCATGACTTATCATAATAATTAAAAAGTCAGTCAGTAGCTTCATTCAATTAAGTCATAACTTTTTAAAGTAATCAAAAAGTCACCAGTTTGTATGTAATTAATAAATGGAGGTGAACAGTTGCACCTTTTTGCCTAACTCATTCAAATTCAATCTTCTATAAATATATCTCTCCTTACTCGTTCATTCTACTGAATTTATTTCTTGCATCTTGTCTTTCATATTACACCTTCAACCACTTTCTCTTCCCTGACTCAGGTAAGTTTTTTTCTTGATTTTTGTGTAAATATACCCAATTGATAGTGTACGTTGTATTATATTCGGATTCTTTTCTTTACTCTTGTTTTAACATTTTTTGTCAATTCATTTGTGTTCTAGATATGGCTGATCCAGTATGGGATGTTGCTATTTTACAAGACATCGTGCGAGAGCTTCAAACTCAGGTTCATGACCTTCAATGAGAGTTGTCTACAATGAGAGTCAGGATTCTCTGGGAGATCCGGAGGCTGAGGAGGACATTGCTGATGTTGGTTAAATATTGGCTGGCTGGCAATAATGATGATAATAATAATTAGATTATTTTTTTCTTTTAGCCTATGTATTTTTATTTGTTTTTGTTTAATAAAAAATTTATGTTTGATCGACTTTGATGTTTTAATTTTTATTTTTCATTCTATCTATTTCTTTTTCTCAACAAACATGTCGACGATTAAGGAATAATTTGAATCCAGTAACACTAGTTAGTGGATTAGGTCAAGTTTAGCCTATTTATTTTTATTTGTATTTGTTTATTAAAAAAATTTATGTTTGATCGACTTTGACATTTTAATTCTTATTTAATTTTCATTCTGTCTATTTCTTCTTCTCAACAAACATGTCAACAATTAAGAAATAATTTGAATCCAGTATCAATAACAAGAGTCAAAACATATGGGTTATCTGTTGGGTTTGTGGCAGGAGCTGTGTTGTGTTGTTCCAAACACATTACTCATCTATTAAAATAGAATAAATATTTGTTGCACCAGATAAATAGTTTGTTGTAATAGATAAATATTCTATTGTAACAGATTTCTCGTCTGTTGCAATAGATAATTATCTGTTACAACAGAATAATTATCTGTCGTAACAAAATAATTATCTGTTGCAACAGATAACACATCTGTTGCAACAAATTAACCATCTATTTGATTTATGTTACAAGTACAAAGAACCATAAATATGAATACAACATATGAGTCTTCTGTTGTAACAGAATATGTATCTGTTGCAACAAACTGAGTGACCTATTTAAATTGTAGGCTCTTATGTTGTATTCATGAACGGATTATATCCATTGTTGAAAAAACAGCAGTAGCAGTGTACCAAATGAAAAATTAAACTAAAAATCATAATTTTACTTACCAAAGTTACCTATGAAGTAATGCCAAAGTGCAAATTGATGTATGAAACAAAATTTCACCTAAAAAATTGGTCAAGTAAAGTAGTAGTAGTAGCGGTAAAAACAACAACAATTGCCGACAAGAAGAAGAAGATGATGCTAATGAAGTAGAAAATGAAGATAATGAAGCATAAGATAATGAATAAAGCAACAACATCAATGAACAACAAAAATCGTGAAGAGAGAGAAAGCAACAATGGACGAGAAGAGAGAGAAACACGCCTTTTTTCTCTATTTTCCGTTATATTAACTAACATTTGGATCAAAGTGTAAATTTAAAAACTTGTGTATTATTTTCAAATTTCTCCAACTTTCTTAATCCATAATAAAGTAATTGTTTCCTCCACTCAATTATTAAGACTTGAGTCACTTACTCCTCATTTTCAAACTCTTTTGTCGCCTACAGCTCAAAGCCCCTAGTAGTTATGTTCTAATCCTAATTTTTTTCTATGTCCTTCATTTCATGTTACTATCTATTATTTCTTGTGCTTTGATTATCACATTCTTTAGTTGTTACTTGTCACGACCTAAAAACCAGGGTTATGATGACACTTGTCGCGGCATACCTTGACAAGTAAGACTATCACCCAAACTGATACGAAAAGAGAAAAAGATAGAAATATCCCAAGGTAAGGCTTCTTGAATGAAGCCGAATCATATAAATAATCATAACAATGAGGAAAGAACTTATCCAAAATATCAATCATGCCCAAACCAAGTGTCAAAAGTGTGAGAACTACTACTACAATCCAAGAGTCAAATGCATCAAAAAAAAACCACAAATGAATAATATCTGTCTCCGAATACTAATAAAGACATAACTACAGTAGAAAGATAGAGGTGAACTTCATATGCATGAATGTCCAACCGCTACCTTGAAAGATCCAACAATCAGCCGAGTCAAGCAAGCTGAGGTGCACTCGAGCTAGGACCTGCACCGAAAGGGCACAGTAGGCATGAGTACAGTCCACTTGTACTCAGTAGGTATCATAGGCCGACCAAGAAAAGTAGTAAATAAAACATACAAAATATACATTAAGGGCACATCACCTGCAATCAGAAAATGTCCCACAACAGTAGCCCACATCGGTTGCACTAACAGTTCTAATATATCTCACATATATTGCAACATCACACTAAGATAGAATAAAAGTACGTATTATATCACATATAAAAAGAACAAAGGGAACATGCATATACAAGATCATCAAATACAAGTAAAAGAAGATACGATAACTACATAAATGACAAGTCAATATGCGAATACAACACAATATAACACAATAAAGTAAGTGCAATGTATATGATGATGATGATGATGATGCACGAGGTTGTCGCATAACCTTCGGAATCGTCGCACAATCCCCATATACACCTACGGAGGCAAGCCTCCCAACGCAGGACCCATGGGGGTTTCGTCAACCCATATACAATCCACATATCTCATATCTCGTTTTTGGCATATCCCTTGAAAAGGGTTTTATAAGATGTTACAATATCTTTTAAAAAAAATGTTGCCAGTGTTTCTCAGATGTTGCCACGGTGGTACCAATTTTCATGAATGAGTATGATATGAAGATGTAATGCTCACAACCAATCACAATGACTATTTCCACAAACAACCACATGATATATTTTTACAACCAACCACAATGATATATTTCCACAACCACATGCGTCAATATCTACTCATTATTTTCGTATCATCCATGAATTTTCACATGTTTCATTTGCCAATAAAGTATGAATATAATCACAATACACCAATGGTACCACATTAGCATTTTAACAACACAATACAATTATTCATATGTATTCAAGGCTATCAATATCACATAGGACCCCACACGGTCACACATATCACATAATATCTCAATTTCGATAATTACATCACATATAAACCCCCACGCGGGTACAACACATACATAACCATACTTCATGATTAGTTTCCATACTTAACATGCATTTGGTATCATCATTTACTACTCAACCCAGCCTGTAAAAGTTAATCCATAACCTACCTCGAAAGCCGAAATCGGTTCGCTACACTTGAACCCGTGACCTAACTTTTCATGAATGATCCCTAACTCCACTAATAACATCAAATATGAAATCTGTGCATCAAAATAAAACCAACGACACCCATATTGACTATTTTTGGTTCAGGATCAAAACGAACCCCCAAAATGGGTTTCCAAAAAAGAAGAGCAAAATTGAAAATTTACATTAAAAATATTTTCCTCATATTTTTAGGAACCTGCAGCTGAAAACCCAAGTTAAATCGAGTCAAAAACAGGGTTCAAATCGAAGAAAAACTATTTTTGAGCTTTAGCGGGTAATATCTTTGAAATCCGGATTAAAATCAAGGATCGGAGTTGTTTTGAAGGTTAATTTGATGAAAAACTAGTAATTATAAGTTACAAATATTATTCAAGTGAAAGGGAGTAAAAATGGGGTTTAAAATCAAGCCCTAAAATTTTGGAGGTTTTGAGAAATTAATCAAGAAATTACTAAAAGGGTGAATTCTTACCTTTAATCCGTAATAAAATCAAGAAAAAATGTGTTAATCTAGCTTTCCAAGCTCTCACAAACTTTGCTTTTAAGCCCCCACAATATTTTAGGGTTTAACTCCCAACAGTCAAGATGAAAAATGAGCAAAATAAGTCAAAAAAAAGCTATTTATTATTGCAGATTTTTCTGCACAGCTGTAGCAAAAAACTGTTTTTTTAAGTCCAATTCGGACTTCAATTGGGTGCTCGAGATTCGTTCGGAGTTCGATTTATGCAAACAAACTATGAAACCACACTAAATTCAACGTTCTGGGCGCAATGGAGATATCAATTTTTCAAAAAAATATCATTTTCACAAAGTTGAGCCCCGAAACCCAAAATTATAATTTTTTAAACCGAGGATTGAAATGAGATTTGAAATCCGTAAAATCATACCAAATATGCTAACACCCTAAATCGATATTCCGAATCTGCTGGAAAAGTTGGATTTTTCATCTGAGGTCGTTTCGATCAAATGTGGATCCCACACCCATATTTTTAATTTTTCAACTTTCCGACCAATAGGTCGAAATGAGCTTAGGTGTACCGGGACCCGAACCAAAGGTTTACCTAGCGTAAAATCGATATTTTGGAGCTGATGGCACAATTCGTTCAACCATCCGTTGTATAGATCAAAAGATATCCATATAAGTCCAAAATAAAGCTCTCAAAGCCCTAAAAACCCACAATATTGCATAAATGATACCAAATTGCATAGAAAAATCATGTCAATCACTCCCACACCTAAGAAATATCATAATGCAACTATGCGGAGGGGTAAATCAATCAAATCACATAAAATCAAAAATTTCACATATTTCATCAAAGTTTTAGGTCGTTACATCATCCACCACTAAAAATCTAGTTCGTCCTCAAACTAAGGCAAAGAAATACCTGAATCAATGAAAAGCTGGGGATAGGAGCTACGCATATCAGACTCAACCTACCAAGTAGCCTCATTTACAAGTCGATGTCGCCACTGAATCTTAACCACAGGGATAACTCTAAAGTGCAACCGCCTAACATCCCTAACCAAAATGTAAACTGGCTCCTCAACAAAGGACAACCGCTCATCTAACTGAACTGACTCCCAACGAATGACATGAGAATCATCAAGAATATAGCAACGAAGCATAGAAACATGAAAACTAGATGAACAACTGATAGATCAAGGGGCAAATCCAACTCATAATCCATATCACCAACAGTTTGAAGAATCTCAGATGGACCAATATACCTGGGGATAAGCTTGCCCCTCTTCCCAAACCTCATTACACCCTTCATGGGTGAAACTCAAAGGAAAACACAATCACCAACACCAAATCTCAAGGCACAAAGTCTACGATCAACATAACACTTCTGCATACTCTGAGCTGCTCTAAGTTTATCCTGAAAGACCCGAACTCTATCTAAAGACTCATGAAGCAAGTCCGTATCTTAAGGTCTCATCTTTGAAACATCAAACCAACCTACTGGGAGCCACAATGCCTACCACACAATGCCTCAAAAGGATCCATATCAATACTTGAATGGTAACTATTATTGTATGCAAACTCTGCTAAAGCCAAATGTTTCCGCCTACTGGCCACTAAAATTCATCACGCATGTGCAAAATATATCCTCCAAAACATATATAGTCCGCTCTGACTGGCATCAATCTGGGCGTGAAACGCTGTGCTAAGATCCACTCGAGTACCCAATTCATCCTAAAAAGTCTTTCAAAAGTGAGATGTGAACATAGGACCTCGTTCTAAATAATGAACACTAGGACACCATAAAGACACACAATCTCACAAATGACGATAGGGGATAACCTCTCAGCACTGAATGAGACTCAAACCAAATTAAAATAAGTTGACTTGGTCAATCGCTCCACGATGACCCAAGCACTGTTAAAACCATGAGATGTATGAGTCGAACCAGTCACAAAGTCCATAGTGATCCATTCCCACTTCCACTCAAGAATAAGTAACCTCTGAAGCAATCCATCAGGCCTCATATGCTCCGCCTTCACCTGCTGACAACATAGGCAATGAGCCATAAAATCCGCTATATCTCTCCTCATACCACTCCACCAATAGTGTTGCCTCAAATCATGATACATCTTAGTCAGACCTGGATGGATAGAATATCTGAAACAATGGGCCTCCTCCAAGATCAACCTAATCCGATCACCACTCTTGGCACACAAACTCAGCCCCCAATCCTAAAAAATCCATCTAAATCAAGTGAGGTTTCCTTAATCTCCCAACTCAATATCTTATCTCGAATTAACCTCAATCTAACATCGTTAAACTGATGAGCTCAAATCTTATCTATCAAATAAGATCTAGCCTCCATAAATGCTATAACATACCTCGGTGTCGAAATATTAAGCCTAACTATCAGGTTAGCCAAAGACTGAACCTCTAAGGCCAATGACCTCTCCTGAGTCAAAAGATACACCAAGCTACCCATGCTAGTCGACTTCTAGCTTAAGTCATCCATAACCACATTAGCCTTGCCTTGATGGTAGAGAATAGTCAAGTCATAATCCTTAAGCAACATAAGCCAATGGCGCTGCCTCATATAAAGATCTCGCTAGTAAAGAAGTATTGAAGGCTATGATGATTTGAGAAGATCTCACGATGGACTCCATACAAGTAGTGCCTCCACAACTTCAAGGTAAACACAACTGCGCACAACTCCAAATCATGGGTAGGATAAATCCTCTCATGAGACTTCAATCTTGACGAGATGCATACGTAATTACCTTGCCCTCCTGTATCAAAACAACACCTAACCCAATACCTGAAGCATCATAAAATAATAAAGCCTACGCCCTCCTAGGGCAAAGTCACTATAGGAGCTGAAGTCAACAAGTCCTTGAGCTTTTGGAAGCTCACCTCACAAGCATCAGACCACTAGATGAAAATCTTTTTCTAAGTCAACTTAGTCAAAAGAGCTGCAATGGAAAAAAAAACCCTTAACAAACACTGATAATACTCGGCCAAGCCAACAAAACTTTGAATTTCGATGGGCGAAATAGGTCTAGCCCAATCATGAACCTCTGCAACCTTGGATGGATCAACCATAATTCCTTCCTTAGCTACCACATGACCCAAGAAAGAAATAGACTCTAACCAAAACTCAAACTTAGAGAACTTAGCATACAACGTCTCATCCCTCAATCTCTAAAGCACAATCCACAAATGCTCCTTATGCCCAATCTCACTCTTAGAATAAACCAAGATATCATCTATAGATATGTTCAAAAAACTGGTTCATCAACTCCATGAATGCGACAGGGGCATGGGTCAACCCAAAATACATGACCAATAACTTATAATTACCTTATCGAGTTCAAAAAGTTTTCTTCGGAATATCCAAAGCTCTAATCCTCAATTGGTGATAACCGAACCACAAATTAATCTTCAAAAACACTACAACACCCGAAGCTAATCAAATAAATCATTGATGCAAGGGAGAGGATACTTATTATTAACTGTCACCTTATTCAATGACCGATAATCAATACACATCCGCATAAACCCATCCTTTTTCTTCACAAACAAGATAGACACACCCCAAGGTAAAACACTAGGTCAGATAAATCCCTTATTGTAATACCCCGTATTTCCCTAACTTAAATTAACCCTCAGTACATGAATTACCCAATATGAAATTTTTGAAATACTTAGTATTTTTCAGTTTAGAACCTGCCAATGTGTAGAAAATTTAGTTATCTTTCCAACAATATAAAGTTCGCCCAAATTCGATACCCGAGCAAAGAGCTATGGATATTTTCATAAAATAGCGTGCCAAAATGCATGTCAGCACATTGCGGAGGCCATCCAAATGGCAATTGGGAAATTCCAGTGTTTCTTTACGATATTGGAGCATCGCGCCATAGGCTCAGTTCAGAATTATCCTTTTCTAGTGTTTCAATGTGATCTCACCGAGTCGTGATGAGTCCAAAATTCAGAATCAAAGGGGAAATGAGATTCCATTGTATCGCACCAAGCCCCCAATTCCCAGTTGTCATTTTCCAGAGACATAGCTTGATAGCGCCGCATCGCGCCAAGGCCCAGTTCGGGAATTTTTGACAAAAATTTTAATGTTGTCCAGGGTTAAATTGGTCTTTTGCCATAATTTTATTCTGCCCTGGTGTGATATTAAAGCCCTAAAAATGTTTTAAAATCATTCTTTATTCAATTTGTCCCTAAATCCAAGCATTTTGTCTCAAGAAAACAGACCCTATCTCTAAGAAATCAAGGTCAATCTTAAGAATTTCTCCAAGAACTTCAAGAATTAACAACTCAAGGTATGTTAGGTGTTCATCTATGGGCTCCTTTCACCCATAGAGTCCACAAATCCATATTTAAAACTATAAGATTGTGATTTATGAATTACATGCTTGAAATTGAATTGAATTCATGTTCATGTTATTATTAGGTCTCAGTCCATGATTAAATTACAAGTTTTCATGAAATTAATCATTATATGTGTTGAATTACATGATCTTCATGATAAAACCTTCCATTTGCAAGTTGACTAATGTAGCCATGATAATTATATGTGTTAATTATTGCATAACCTAAGTATGCTCCCCATGTGTTTGATAAAATATCTATGTGAATGAAATAGTGCCATTATAACATGATAGCATGTATTCCCCATTCATGTATAAGTTAATGCATTACAAGTGTTTGCTAAAATGTCTCAATGAGTGGATTTTGGTCAAGTATCCATTATTATATTTTCAAGATTTTCCATGATTTACTTTGATGCTATCGAGTCCTGGGGGTATTTAATACTAGACAATTTAGCTATTTACCTAGAGCCGGTGTTAGTTACAGAATAGTATCAGTCATGTCACGATCCATAGAATTCAGTCAGTTACAAAACTCAGTAGAACTCAGTCAGTTACAAAACTCAAAAAAACTCAGTAAACTCAGTATCAGTCATGTCCAGTTTATTATAATCAATTTAGTGTCTATTCAGTTGGGAGTAGGATTCAGCACCGAGTGAACCCAAGGATGAGGGCTCACCTACCAGTAGAGGGTGTGATCCTTAGAAGCAATTTTTGCATTCCAGAACTACGTAGCCAGCGTAGGTTGAGATATCAACCTGCCAGTTAAGGATTAAAGAGGTGCTTTACCTGCCAGTAGAGGGTAGCACCATTCTCTTTTAGGGCACCTACCAATAGAGGGTGACTCTTCAATGTCTTTATCCATGGCACGATACTGACACCCTTCCAACTGGGGTCACAAGTTGGACCCCAACTCTGTTATCTTAATTGGGGCATGTTGTTTATATAATTACCTCCTATAGTCTCAGTTTCAGTCTTAGTAATAAACTCATTTTAGTTCTACAGAATCAAGACTGTCAGATACAGTCAATCAGTATCAGTAACTTAGTTATTGGTTACTTTAGATATCAGTTACTCAGTATCAGAACTCAGGACTTAGCTTCAGACAAACTCAGTCACAGTATTTATTTATATGTACAGTAGTGCATACTCAATATTTACAGTAGTATCAGTTATCCATATACTCTCATGTTCAATTACTATATATTATTTAGTCAATTATTGTTCATGCATATGAACCCTTGCATTCAGCCTTACCTCATCTAGCATATCAGTACATTCTATTTACTGACGCATACTCTTTCTTTGAGTTATGATGTCTCATATCATCGGTTTAGATACTTAGGTTCCTGACCGTGCATAGATATATCCAGTTACCAGCAGCAATTTTAGTAGTGAGTCCTTATTTATTGAGGGCATGCTTTTATTTTAGTTTATCAGTATTTTAGTAGCTGGAGTTAATTAGGGGCTTTTCCTATCAACTCTGCTTTCAGACAGTTCAGTTGGAGGTTTTTTAGACTAGACTTTTAGACAGTATTCAATTTTATAGATTACTTTTACAGATGTTATTCTTTATCAGTATTCAGATTATGAACCTTATGGTATTTTAGCCTATTTTTTGCATTTATTGTATAATTTTTAGTGCTCACAGTAGATATCAGTCATGGGTTAGCTTATGGTCCTACGGGGTCATAAGAACCGTGTAGCATCTGGGGTACAGACTCAGGGTGTCACAAACTTGGTATTAGAGCCTAAGGTTCAACAAAGTCCTAAAGAAGTCTAAAAACTGCATCAAGTAGAGTCTAATGTATGGGTGTGTAGCGCACCACACTTATGGACAGGTGGCTATGAGATGCTTTAGGAAAAGTTTCTCTTCTTTCAGTATTCGTGTCGTGTGAGTGATCATGAGCTCAAGTTAAAATCTCATTCTAGTCTATTTTTTCCTTTTATTTACAGAACATGCCTCCCAAAAAGACTAACAAAAGAAGAATTGAAAATCAGTCAGCACCTCAGCCCATTCAGGAAGATCCCCTGGATGAGCATGTCTCTCATGCAGAATTAGAGCTGCATTCACTACTCTAGCCAATTTCATAACAGCTCAAAATGAACGGCTAGTTGCTATTCAGGCCAACCTAGTGGCCAATACTGCTGCAACTTGGATTTGGGACTTTACCCGAATGAATCCTCCTCTATTCTTAGGATCTAAGCCAGAAGAGGATTCATAGAAGTTCCTCAATCAAGTTCAGAAAATCATAGTTATTATGGGAGTGACTTCTAGTAAGAGTTCTAAGTCAGCTGTCTATTAGCTACAAGATGTAGCTCATACATGGTTTAAGAAGTGGAAGGTAGAAAGGGGCACAGATACAGAGCCCATAGAGTGAGAAGAGTTTGCTACTACTTTTCTAGATAGGTTCTTTCCCTTCAAGTTGAGAGAAGCTAAGGTGTTAGAGTTCATCAATATCAAGTAGGGCAGTATGAGGGTGAAAGAGTATTCCCCCAAGTTTACTTAGTTATCCAGGTATGCTCCCCATGTAGTAGCAGATAGTAGGTCCAGAATGAGCAAGTTCGTTTCTGGGGTATTAAATAGTGTGGTTAAGGAGTGCAGAACTGCAATGTTAATTAAGGAGATAGACATATCCAGGCTTATGGACTATGCTCACTAGATAGAAAAGGCTAAGAATAGAGAGAAAGAGAGGCAAAACAAGTGAGCTAGAATAGGTAGCTTCAATTTCAATCTGCCTAAGTTAGGGGGCGGTAACCATTCCTAATTTTGCCCGAAATCTTCATTTCCAACTCCGTCCTCATCTAGTGCTCTAGTACCTAACTTTAGAAATGGTATCAAAGATAGGGTGCCAGGCTCTAAATCTCAAGGTAGTACAGCAGTGCTTGAACAAATCCTCTTTGTCAGACATGTGGTAGAAACCATCAGGGTATCTACAGAGCTGGTAGTGATATTTATTTCGGATGTGGCAAGCCAGGCCATAAAGTCAGATATTGTCCTCAGTCAGGTTCTCAGGGTCAGTATAATTGTCCTTCAGCTCAGTCAGGTTTCCCGAATCAGAAAGGTGCCGCTTCTAGTGCCACCAGTGGGCAATGCCTAAATAGGCTTTCTGCACTTCAGTCCAGAAAAGATCAGGAAAATTCTCCTGATATGGTCACTGGTATGTTATAGATCATTCTCAGCATAGATTTGCTCTATTCATGCTATGCCTCAGTTAATTGTAGAAATAAAATAGTTCATTTTTAGTTTTCAAATGAACCAGTCCTTGAATAGAGAGGTAGTACTATAGCGCTTAAGGGTCAGTTGATTTCATACCTTAGAGCGAGAAGAATGATAGCAAAGGGATGTGTCTATTATCTTGTACGAGTTAACTACTTTAATTCAGAGACTCCCAGTCTTAAGTCAGTTCCAGTAGTAAATGAATTCTCAGATATGTTTCTCAAAGATCTTCCTGGAGTTCCTCCCATTAGGGAAATAGACTTTGGAATAGACCTTCCTCTAAATACTCAGCCCATATCTATTCCGCCATATAGAATGGCACCAGCAGAACACAAGAAGCTAAATAAACAGTTGAAGGATCTCCTATATAAGGGATTCATCAAACCCAACATTTCCCCATGGGGCGCACCACTCTTATTTGTGCATCAGAAAGATGATTTTCTTAGAATGTGTATAGACTACCGTCAGTTGAACAAAGTCACAGTCAAGAATAAATATCCACTTCCTAGAATCGACGATTTGTTTGACCAACTTCAGGGTGCTTGTTATTTTTCTATGATAGACCTCAGATCAGGCTATCATCAGCTCAGATTCAAAGAATGTGACATTTCAAAAATAACTTTTCGAACCCGGTATGGTCACTTCGAGTTTCTAGTCATATCCTTTGGTCTTACTAATGCCCCAATAGCTTTCATGGACTTAATGAATCATGTGTTCAAGCAGTACTTGGACATGTTCATTATAGTCTTTATCGATGATATTCTTGTCTATTCCTATAGCGAGAATGATCACGCAGATAACCTCAGAATCATACTTCAGACTCTCAAAACTCATCAGTTGTTCGCCAAATTCAATAAGTGCAAATTTTGGCTAAGTTCAGTAGCATTTCTTGGTCATATCATTTCTGGTGATGGAATTAGAGTTGATCCTCAAAAGATCGAGGAGGTGATAAACTAGCCTAGACCCATCTCTCCATCAGATATCTGAAGTTTCTTGGGTTTAGCTGGCTATTACCATTGGTTTGTTGAATGGTTTTCATCTATTGAGTCCCTCATGTCTAGATTGACTCAGAAAACAGTCCAGTTTCAGTGGTGAGATTCCTGCAAGAAAAGTTTTTAGGAGTTGATGACTCAACTCACCTCAGCCCCAGTTTTGACTCTACCAGATGGTTCAGGCGGGTTTGTTATGTATTGTGATACATCCAGAGTAGGTTTGGGTTGTGTCCTCATGCAGAGAGGTAAGGTCATAGCCTATGCCTCTAGAAAGCTTAAAACCCAAGAGAAGAATTACTGACTCATGATCTCGAGTTAGCAGCTGTGGTGTTTACCTTAAAGATTTGGAGGTATTACTTGTATGGGGTACATATTGATGTGTACACAGATCATAAAAGCTTCCAGTATGTCTTTTCTTAGAAAGATTTAAATTTACGTCAGAGAAGATGGTTAGAGTTATTAAAAGATTATAATATGAGTGTTGTATATCACCCGGGCAAGGCCAATATAGTGGATGATGCTCTCAGTACATTGTCTATGGGTAGTGTTGCTCATGTTGAGAATGATAAGAAGAAGTTAGTTCAGGAAATTCATCAGCTTTCCTGACTAGGTATTCGCTTAGCTGATTTAACAGAGGGCAGTGTGTGGGTGCAGAATAGTTCAAAATCATCTCTAGTTTTTGAAGTGAAGGAAAAGAAAGATAGAGATCCCAGTCTTGTTAAGTTAAAAGAGTCAGTCAGAGATCAGAAAATAGAGGTTTTCTCCCAAGGGGGAGATGGTGTGTTGTATTTCCAGGGCCATTTATGTATGCCAGGTATAGATGACTTGGGTAACAAATTCTTACAGAAGCGCATAGTGCGCGATACTTTATTCATCTAGGGGCCACTAAGATGTACCATGATTTGAGGGAGATCTATTGGTGGAGTGGGATGAAGCGAGATATTACAGAGTTTGTAGCTAAGTTCTCTACGTGTTAGCAGATTAAGATTGAGCACTAAAAGCCTAGTGGGTCTATGTAGGAGTTAAGTATTCCCACATGGAAATGAGCAAAAGTGAATATGGACTTTGTGATGGGACCAAATCAGCTTATTTTTTGCAGTTCATACTTCCTATTTGGCCGAGGACTACGCCAAACTCTATCTCAGAGAGTTGGTCAAGTTGCATGGAGTCCTAGTATCCATCATCTCAAATAGAGGTACCCAGTTACCTTTTATTTCTAGAAAGTATTCCAAAAGGGTCTTGGTATCCAAGTCTACCACAGTACAGCCTTCTACCTTCAGACAGATAGTCAAGCAGAAAGGTCCATCCAGACTTTAGAAGATATGCTAAGAGCATGCGTTGTTGATTTTTAGGGTATTTAGGATGACTACTTACCTTTGATAGAATTTTCATACAATAACAACTACCATTCCATTATTCAAATGGCCCCGTTTGAGGCCCTCGACGGTAGGAGATGTAGATCTCTAATTAGTTGGTTTGAGGTAGGTGAGGTCGTAGTAGTAGGGCCTGACTTAGTGTTTGATGCCTTAAAGAAGGTTCAATTGATTAGAGAAAGACTTAGGGTTTCCCAGAGCCGACAAAAATCATATGCAAATGTGAGGAGAAAGAATCTTGAGTTTGAGATAAGTGATTTTGTGTTCTTAAAAATCTCTCTCATGAAAGGGATAAAGAAGTTCGGCAAGAAGGGAAAGCTCAATCCCCGATATGTCGGTCCTTGCAGAATTCTCAGTCATTTCAGAAAGGTAGCTTATAAGCTCGAGTTGACTTCAAATCTAGCTTCAGTACACCCAGTATTCCACATCTCCTTGCTAAAGAAATACATTGGTGACCCAGCAGTCATAGTTCCTTTAGAGGGCGTAGATATTCAGAACGATCTCTTTTTTGAAGAGGTTCCAGTCTAGATCCTTGATCATCAGATTCGCAAACTAAGGAACAAATAAGTTCCCTTGGTCAAAGTTCTTTGGAGAAATCATTCTGTTGAGGGAGCTACTTGGGAAGCAAAAGCAAATATGCGGACCTAGTATCCTTACCTCTTCTCCACAAACTCAGAATCAACTTAAGGTAATAGTTTTCCTTAGCCTTACTCAATTCCATGTTCAGTTATAGTTATAATATTGGTATTCGTTATCATTATATTTTTAGTCATGCATTCATGAATCAGTTTAGGCATGTACTCATGCATCAGATATGCATTTTTAATATGAAAATTAAGCTTATCAGTAGTTTTAGTCATGTATTCCATGCATCAGATATACATGTTTAGTATAAAAACTTAGTTTGTCAGTAGTTCAGTCATGTAGTCATATTTCAGTGTGTACGTTCAGTGTGTAAACTTAGTCTATCAGTGTTTCTCAGCTTAGTCAGTCTCATTCGAGGACGAATGTTCCCAAGGGGGAGATATTGTAATACCTCGTATTTCCCTAACTTAAATTTACCCTCAGTACATAGGTTACCCTCTATAAAATTTTTGAAATAGTCATTATTTTTCAGTTTAGAGCCTGCCAATGCGTAGAAAATTCAGTTAGTTTTCCAACGATATAAAGTTCACCCAAATATGATACCCGGGCGAAGAGTTATGGCCATTTTCATAAAACAGTGTGCAAAAATGCATGTCAGCACGTCGCGGAGGCTAGCCAAATGGCAATTGGCAAATTCCAGTGTTGCTCTATGATATTAGCGCGTCACACCATAGGCTTAGTTTAGAATTGTCCTTTTCCAGTGTTCCAACGCGATCCCACTGCGTCGAGACGAATCCAAAATTTAGAATCAAAGGGGCAACGCTATTCCACTGCATCGTGCCAAGCTCCAGTTCCCAGTTGTCATTTTCCAGAGACACAGCTTGATAGCACCGCACCGCGCCAGCGGCCCAGTTCGACAATTTTTGATGAAAATTTTAAATGTTGTCAAGTGTTAAATTGGTCTTTTCCCATGATTTTACTACGCCCAGGTGTGGGATTAAAGCCCAAAAACGTTTTAAAATCATTCTTTATTCAATTTGTCCCAAAATCCAAGCATTCTTTCTCAAGAAAACAAATCCTAGCTCGAAGAAATCAAGGTTAATCTAAAGAATTTCTCCAAGAACATCAAGAATTAACAACCCAAGGTATGTTAGGTGTTCATCTATGGGTTCATTTCACCCATAGAGTCCACGAATCCATTTTTAAAACTACAATATTACTGATTTATGAATTACATGCTTGAAATTGAATTGAATTCATGTTCATGTTATTGTTAGGTCTCATTCCATGATTAAATTACAAGTTTTCATGAAATTAATCATTATATGTGTTAAATTACATGATCTTCATGATAAACCCTTCAAATTACAAGTTGACTAATGTAGCCATGATAATTATATGTGTTAATTATTGCATAACCTAAGCATGCTCCCCATGTGTTTGATAAAATACCTATGTGAATGAAATAGTGCCATTATAACATGATAGAATGTATTCCCCATTCATATATAAGTAAATGCATCACAAGTGTTTGCTAAAATGTCTCAATGAGTGGATTTTGGTCAAGTAGCCATTATTATGTTTTCAAGATTTTGCCATGATTTACTTTGATGCTATGAGTCTTGGGGGTATTTAATACTAGACAATTTAGCTATTTACCTAGAGCCAGTGTTAGTTACAGAATAGTATCAGTCATGTCATAATTAGTAGAATTTAGTTAGTTACAGAACTTTGTAGAACTCAGCCAGTTATAGAACTCAGGAAACTTAGTAAAATCAGTATCAGTCCAGTCCAATTTAGTATAATCAATTCAGTGTCTATTCAGTTGGGAGTAGGATTCAGCACCGAGTAAACCCAAGGATAAGGGCTCACCTGCCAGTAGAGGGTGTGATCTTTAGAAGCAATCCTTCCATTCCAGAACTACGTAGCCAGCGTAGGTTGAGACATCAACCTGCCAGTTGAGGGTTGATGAGGTGCTTTACCTGCCAGTACAGGGTACCACCATTCTCGTTTAGGGCACTTGCCAATAGAGGGTGACTCTTCAGTGTCTTTACCCATAGCACAGTACTGACACCTTTCCAACTAAGGTCACAGGTTGGACCCCAACTCAGTTATCTTATTTGGGGCATGTTGGTTAGATGATTACCTCCCACAGTCTCAGTTTCAGTCTCAGTACAATACTCAGTTCAGTTCTATAGAATCAAGACTGTCAGATATAGTCAATCAATATTAGTAACTCAGTTATTGGTAACTTCAGATATCAGTTACTCAGTATCATAACTCAGGACTTAGATTCAGACAAGTTTAGTCACATTATTTATTATTTGCATAGTAGTGCATACTCAGTATTTACAGTTGAATCAGTTATCCATGTACTCTCATGTTCAGTTACTCTATATCATTCAGTCAGTTATTGTTCATGCATAGGAACCTTTACATTCAGCCTTACCTCATCTAGCATACTAGTATATTCCATGTACTGACGCATACTCTTTCTTTGCGCTATGATGTCTCATATCATAGGTTCGAACGCTCAGGTTGCTAACCGTGAATAGACAGGTCCAGTTATCAACAGCAGTTTTAGTAGTGAGTCCTCATCTATCGAGGGCATACTTTTATTTCAGTATTTCAATTTATTAGTATTTTAGTAGCTGGAGTTAGTTGGGGGCTTGTCTCATCAACTCCGCTTTAAGAAATTTCAGTTAGAGGCTTTTCAAACTTGATTGTTAGACAGTATTCAATTTTACAGATTATTTTTATAGATGTTATTCTTTATCAATGTTCAGATTATAAACCTTATGGCATTTCAGCCTATTTTTTGCATTTATTTCATTATTATTTTCAGTGCTCACAGTAGATATCAATCATGGGTTAGCTTGTGGTCCTTCGGGGTCATAAGTATCGTGTCATGTTCGGGGTATAGACTCGAGGCATTATACTTATCCAACAACTCCTGCAACTAATCCTTCAGTTCTCTCAACTCTGTTGGGGATATCTTATAAAGAGGAATAAGAAATAGGCTTGGTGCCCGGCTCAACATCAATAATAAAATCAATATCTCAATCGAAGGCATACTAGGTAAGTCCGTAGGGAACACCTCTATAAACTCATGGACAACACGGACAAAGTCCAAGGAAGGAGGCGAAGCAACACTTATGTCATGAATATTGGCCAAGTAAGATAAATATCCTCTCTCAACCAATTTACGATCCTGAACATAAGATATGACCCTTTTAGGACCTGAATGAAGCTAAAGTCATAGTCTTAGCAATACAATCTAAGACAGCATAATAAGGAGCCAACTAATTCATGCCTAAAATAATATCAAAATCGACCATATCTAATACAAGTAAATCTACCAAAATCTTATGCCCAGCAAAAGTCACAACACAAGATCAGTACGCCCGATTCACCACTAAAGAATCACCTACTGGGGTAGATACACAAATAGGCATAGTAAGAGCATCACTAAAAGAATTAAAACCCAAAGCAAAATATACAGATACATAGGAGAAAGTTGATTTGGGATCAAATAATACAGATGCAGGTCTGAAATAAATGGGCAAGATACCTGTAATCACAACATTTGAAGCCTCTGTCTCTGGTCTGAATGGTATGGTATAATACTGACCATGACCATCGGTTGGCTGAATAGCGCTGCGACCCCTGCCCCAAGATCCACTACCTCTGCCTCTCACACTTCTAAAAAAACCCTTACCTCTCACAACTAAAATAGGAGTAGCTCTAAATACTCAGCGAGGACAGTCTTTGGCCACATGGCTAGTCTCATCACATACATAGAAAACTCTAAACTTGTCCTGACGGCCACCCTATACTGCTAAAGTAGAAGACCCACAAGAACCTCGAAAATCTCTATCTTATGGAGTCTGACCTCTGAACTTACCAAAATGATGCACCCTCTTGGCGCCTCCCTAAGATACCCGAGGAATATCCTCTTTCAGCTTACCATGATTCATAATAATTTGAAAAAACCCTCAAATACAACCATCTGAGATGTGGCTCGCTGAAGAGCATGAGATATGGAAAGTCTAGCTGGCCGAGATCCTACTAGAGGAGGTAACATAAATGACGACTGAACTCCTAATCTCAAAACCCCATAGTTAGATGTCGGCACTAAAAATGGAATAGTACTTGGGGTCTGAGGATTAACCAAACCAAAAGCAGGTGCAACAGGAGGATCCTTACTCTGAACTGGAGGAATAACGGCATAACCAAAGGAGAACCTTCTAGCCGGGTCAGTAAACGCACCAATAATCCCTCCAATATTGGGGAAGACAAACTCTGAAGAACTGAATTAGGACCCACACCTCTAACCTGCCCAACATGAGGCTCAGGAGAGCGTCCTCTAGCACTCCTCCTAGATGGGGCTACACCACAAGTCCATCCACTCTCTCGAGTCCATCCAAGACTCGAGATTCGCCCTCTAGGAGACGGATCCACATCTCTACTCTCGCAAGACCTAGACGACATCATCTGCACAGAAAGAGTGAAACACAACTCAAAACACAAGGTATAAAAGAACTTTGTACAACAAAGAGTAAAATGAGAGAAGTTTCCTAAATACATCCTATAGTCTCCCAAAGATAGATACAGACGTCTACATAACGATCCGCGAGACTCTATTAGACATCACATTCTTTCACCATTGATACCAATAAAATGTAACACCCCACAAAGTTCTCTTCTAGTTTGAGACTTAGAGCGTGTCCAGTGAAGTGTAAATCCGATCCTAAAAGATTGAGAAGTCCCTTTCCAAATGTGAAATATTTTGAATCATGTGTAATTTTGCTAATATCAACTTTTTTTCATGAGGAGCATTGAATAATTTTTCCATCGATACCAAATTCACCCAAATCGGATACTCGGGTGAAGAGTTAGAGCTATTTTAGTGAGATAGTGTGCCACCTGACACCTTAGCGTGTCACGGAGCCAGCCAAAATGGTAATTGTCAAATTCCAGTGCAACTCTGCGATTACATCGCATCTTGGTATAGTTTCAGTTCGCAACCAAGGGGGCAATGCGATTTCCACCGCATCGCTCTGTCATGTAGTTTCCCAATTGTCCAAATTCCAGTGAGCTGGCATAATTATGGCGAGTCGTGCCAGCATGTATAATTGGGATTTTTCAGTTTAATTCCAAGGGTGAAAAAGAGTTTTTCCCAACCCCTATATATACTCCCTTAAATGGGATTTGGCCTCATTTTCTCTTCTTCCACCCAAAAACTAGGGTTTCTAAAATCAAATCATCTCTTCTCCTTCAATCAAAAATCAAGAAGAGTCAAGAGATATCAAGAGGAATTAATAAATCTTTCCAAAAACCTTTAAGAAAAGAGTTTACCCAGGTATGTAGATATTGATTCTTGGGTTCCTTTCATCCAAGAAGCTCAAGTACCCTTTTCTAAAACTCAAAGATTTTATGTGTATGAGTTGTTAATGATTCATATGAGTTGAAATTAATGTTCCATATGTTTTTGAGTTTTGATTCATGTTTGTCTACAAGATTTATGAACTTGAACCCTAGTATGTGGAATTCTTATGCAGGTGGTGATGAACTTTCTTAATGATGCTTCCTATATGATGTGTTCATGTTAAATAGGAGCAGAAATGGTTGAATAAGTGAAGCATGTCCCCCATAAGTTTGATAAAGAGCTTAGGTGAAGCATAAGGGCCATTATAGTATCTTGAATAGGAAACCCCTAAATTTGGAGCTAGTCCATGCATGCCTAGTGTTTGATAAAATGCCTTAGTGAGTGAAATGTGCCATGATAGTATGAGATCCCCAAGTAGGTGTAAACCTGTACTTGCTTAGTGTTGTTGAAAGACCTTAGTGAACAAGTTGATATATAATGGTTGTAAATCCCCTAATTATGTCCTCTCTGATATATGCTAAGCTTTTAATACATGCCAAGTGGTTAGCAAGTAAGTTGAGACATGATAGTATGAAGTTTTCCCCCAAATCATGTGATGTCCAAATACATGTCAAGACTGATTTAGGTGTGAAGTACTTGAGGTAAGACCTAGTTGAAGGAAGTATAACCTAGTAGTATGTTTCCCTACGCTAGTATATGTTGATGTTTCCTAAATTCTTGACATGATGCCTTAATGATTGTAAAGGTGAAGGTATGTTATGTTTCCTAAATACTTGAAGAGATGCTTAATTGATAATGATGATGAATGAATGACTGTGATGATAAATGAATGATTGTGATGATGATGATGAATGAATAGTTGTGATGATGGAGGAATGATTATGCTTTATTTTATGTTATGTGATTGAGTCTTGGGGGTATTTATACCCGACAATATAGCTGTTATCTAGAGCCCGTGCCAGTTTCTTGATAATTCCATTCAATCCATGCTTCTTAAAATTCAGTGAACTATAGAACTTTGTATCCTCAGATAGTTACAGAACTTAAGAAAGCTCAGTAATCTCAGTTATCTCTGTAATCTCCATATTGCTAGTGATCTAGCCTCAGTCCTGTAATCAGCTCAGATCTAATATTATTCAAGAGTGTAATTATAATCTCAGAAGTAATTCAAGCAATCTTTTTAAGCTCTGTATCGTGAGTCAGATACCGTGATTTAATACCATTTTTGTCAGATACAGAACTAAGTGATCTCAGCATAACTCAGTCAGATATTTTGAGAAACATGATCAGTATTAGATTCAGTTCAGTTGTGTTCAATTAAGAATTCAGTCAGAGTCTTTTAGTTGGGAGTAGAAACTAGCACCAAGCGAGGGAAGGGATGGCGGCTCCTCCCATCATCGAGAGAGAGGTCGGAGTCATTAGTAGTAATCCCTGACCTCCAGAACTACGTAGATAATACAAGATATAGGAGTCACCATTAGGAAAAGGTTGTTACCTTTAGAGAGAGATTATTTGACTATTATATTGCCTTAGGTCGACTTCCTGGTATGGGTCATCAGCTAGAAAGGATTGACCAGAGAGAGGTCTTTACCCGTGGCGAGGTATTGACACTCTTCCATCTGGGGTTACAGGTTTGATCCCACCTGTGGTAGGTTGGGGTATGTCGATTAAGTAACTACTTCCCATAGTTTCAGTTTCAGATTCAGTCTCAGTCTCAGTATCAATCTTTAGAAATCAGGACTGTCAGATACAGTCATTTATCTCTATAAGGAACTCAGATAGTTCTATTGATTCATGGACCATCCGTCAGATAGGCTTGGTCTCATATACAATTATTTGATATCATATTCAGAGATATGTTGCCAAACAGGCTTGATCACTGTCTTAGATTCTATTGAGTATTCTTATTGTCAGATTCTGATATGATAATTTCCTTACCATTGATAATAGCTTCCTTAATCATCTATTAGAAAGGTTGATCTTTAATCTTATCAGTCGAGAGCAGTAAGCTCAAAATTCAATCATTGATATAAGTACATCCAGTTTCTCAGTCATCAGTATCAGATGATTCAGTGTCTCAGTATCTCAATGTCAGTAGTGAGTTCAGTCTGCAGTAAAGCAGTATCAGAGTTTCAGTCTCTAGAGTTATGATAATTGTGACTATGGTCTATGTATTCATGTATGTGTATGTGTTCTCGTGTGGTATTTTCATGATTATTCAGTTTAGATACTATGCATGCATGAGCCCTTGCATTTAACCTACCTCGTCTACATACTCGGTACATTCTTGTATTGACGCATTTGCTCTATGGTGTTCTATTTGACACCATAGGTTCAAAGGCACAGGATCTAGAGTATCCTCAGTAGTTCAGTCCCAGCCAGCAGTAGTAGCCATAGCCGTGAGTCCTCTTCTTTTGAGGATGAATCTCAGGTTACTATTATTGTATCAGATTTTGTTTACTTTCAATTGGCGGAGTTAGTTGGGGACATATCCCATCAACTCCATAGTTCAGATAGTTTAGAGGCTTTTCGAACGGATGTATTAGTATTCAGTTTCCAGTTTTGTGTATTCATAGATATATTAAACCTTACGGCTAGTTTCCGCATTTATTTCAGATATTATATAATGCACAGGTACAGATATTAGTAAAAGGGTTAGCTTGGGGTCCTTTAGGTCATAAGCATCGTGTGACATCTCGGGTTGGGATCTCAGGGTATTATATAAAATCTGGCTTCTCTGATACCATTTTGTCACGACCCAAAAACCATGATGGCACTTGTCGCGGCGTACCTTGACAAGTAAGCCTATCACCCAAACTAATACGAAAAGAGAAAAAGACATAAATATCCCAAGGTAAGGATTCTAAAATAAAGCCGAACCATATAAATAATCATAACAATGCAAGAAAAACTTATCCAAAATACCAATCATGCCTAAAACTAGGTATAAATAGTGTAAGAACTACTACTACGATCCAAGAGTCAAATGTATCGGAAAAATAACCACAAATGAATGATATCTGTCTCCGAATACTAATAAAGACATAACTACTGTAGAAAGATAGAGGTGAACTTCGAACGCATGAATGTCCAACCGCTACCTTGGAAGCTCCAACAATCGCCCGAGTCAAGCAAGCTGAGGCGCACTCGAGCTAGGACCTGCACCGAAAGAGCGCAGTAGGCATGAGTACGGTCCACTTGTACTCAGTAGGTACCATAGGCCGATCTTGCAAAGTAGTAAATAAAGCATAAAAAATATACATTAAGGGAACATCACCTGCAATCAGAAAATATCCCACAACGATAGCCCACATCGCTTGTACTAACAGTTTAATATATCTCACATATATTGTAACATCACACCAAGATAGAACAAAAGTACGTATTATATGACATATAAAAAGAACAAGGGGAACATGCATATACAAGATCATCAAATACAAGTAAAAGAAGATACGATAAATACATAAATGACAAGTTAATATGTCAATACAACATAACATAACACAATAAAGTAAGTGCAATGTATATGATGATGATGATGATGATGATGCATGAGGTCGTCGCATAACCTCCGAGATCATCGCGCAATCCTCGTATACACCTACGGAGGCAAGTCTCCCAACGCAGGACCCACGGGGGCTCATCAACCCACATACAATCCACATATCTCATATCTCCTTTCCAGTATATCCCTTGAAAAGGGTTTTATAAGGTATTACAATATCTTTTAAAAAGGTGTTGTCATTGTTTCTCAGATATTGCCATGGTGGTACCAATATTTCATGAATGAGTATGATACAAAGATATAATGCTCACAACCAATCACAACTAGTATTTCCACAAACAACTATATAATATATTTCCACAACCAACCATAATGATACATTTTCACAACAACATGCGTCAATATCCGCTCATTATTTTTGTACCATCCATGATTTTTCACATGTCTCGTTTGCCAATAAAGTATGAATATAATCACAATACACCAATGGTACCACATTAGTATTTTAAAAACACAATACAATTATTCATATGTATTCAAGGCTATCAATATCACATAGGACCCCACACGGTCACACATATCACATCATATCTCAATTTCGACAATTACATCACATTTAAGCCCCCACACAGGCACAGCACATAGATAGCCATTTTTCATAATTATTTCTCACCCTTAATATGCATTTTGTATCATCATTTACTACCTAGCTTAGTCTGAAAGAGTTAAGTCATAACCTACCTCGAAAGCTGAAATCGGTTTAATACACTTGAACTCGCAACCTTACTTTTCACGAATGATCCTAAAATCCACTAAAAATATAAAATATAAAATTTACGCATCAAAACAAAACCAACGACACCCATATTGACTACTTTTGGTTCGGGGTCAAAACGAAGCCCCAAAACGGGTTTTCAAAAAAGAAGAGCAAAATCAAAACTTTACTTCAAAAATATGTTTCCCATAGTTTTAGGACCTACAGCTGAAAACACAAGTTAAATTGAGTCAAAAACGGAGTTCAAATCGAAGAAAAATTATTTTTGAGCTTTACCGGGTAAAATCTTTGAAATTCAGGTTAAATTCAAGAATCGGAGTTGTTTTGAAGGTTAAATTGATGAAAAACTAGTAATTATACGATAAAAATATTATTCAAGTGAAAAGGAGTGAAAATGGGGTTTAAATCAAGCCCTAAGATTTTAGGGGTTTTGAGATATTAATCAAGAAATTACTAAGAAAAAGGTGAATTCTTACCTTTAATCCATAATAAAACCAAGAAAAAATGTGTTAATCTAGCTTTCCAAGTTCTCACAAACTTTGCTTTTAAGATCCCACAATATTTTAGGATTTAACTCCCAAGAGTCAAGATGAAAAATGAGCAGAATAGGTCCAAAAAGGTTATTTATTATTGCAGATTTTTCTGCACAGCTATAGCAAAACGTTATTTTTTTCAAGTCTAATTCGGACTTCGATTGGGTGCCCAGGATTCTTTCAAAGTTCAATTTATGTAAACGAACTATGCAACTACACTAAATTTGACGTTCCGGACGTGATGAAAATATCATATTTAAAAAAAATATTATTTTCACAAAGTTGACCCCCGAAATCTGAAATTATAATTTTTCAAACCGAGGTCGAAATGAGATTTAAAAGTCGTAAAAGCATACCAAATATGTTAACACTCTAAAATTGATATTCCGGATCTGTTAGCAAAGTCGGATTTTTTATCCGAGGTCGTTTCGATCAAATGTGGGATCCACACCCATATTTTTAATTTGTCAACTTTTCGACAAATAGGTCGAAATGAGCTCGGGTGCACCGAAATCCGAATCAATGGTATACTAGCCTTAAATCGATATTCTGGAGCTGTTGGCGCAGTTCATTTGGCCATCTGTCACACGAATCAAAAGATATCCACATAAGTCCAATATAAGGCTCTCAAAGCCATCAAAAATAATAATATTGCATAAATGATACCAAAATACATCAAAAAATCATGCCAATCACTCCCACACCCCGAAATATCATAATGCAACTACAGGGAGGGGTAAAATAGTCAAATCATACAAAATCACAAATTTCACATATTTCATCAAATTTTTAGGTCGTTACATTACTATTCCTCTTCTCTGAATTTTGTGTAATTCTTCTCTTATTATTAAAAGTTTTTATTTTAGATAAAATCGTCTTTTCACTATTTTTCTAATATTTAAGAGTTGAAAATTAGTTAAATATATTTATAGTAAAATACTTTTTTAGTAGAATTCATCAGAATTAATGATACCTAAATACTTTTTTCATTAGTTTAAGAATTTTAAATCAACTAAATTTGATTTTAAAAAGATTTGAAAAATGAAGAAATAAATATAAAAGTATTAGCATAAGAAAAATTTACGAAGTCCAAAATTTCTAAAACTTTTAAGTACATTATTAGAATGAATAAATGATTTTGTAAAAATTTAACTTTAAAAATAAGAAAATATTTTAAATATGTTTAAACTTTTTGCCCTTCATTAAAAGTTTTTTAAATGAAATCCTCTTTTTATTATTTTTCTAATATTTAAGAGTTGAATATTAATTAAATATATTTATGATAAAATCTTTCCTTATTAGAATTCATCAGAATTAATGACATAAATACTTTTTTCATTAGTTTAAGAATTCTGAATCAACTAAATTTGATTTTAAGAAGATTTGAAAAATCTAGAAATAAATATAAAAGCATTAGAATAAGAAAATTTAAGTACCAAATTTTTAAAAGTTTTATGTACATAATAAGAATGTAATCAATAATTTATAAAAATTTGACTTTAAAAAAAAGGAAAGATTTTAAATATAGAAAAAAATAATCGTACTACAAATATGGTTTAAATTGATGTTTCTCTCTTAGTCTATAGCAGCAAGAGAAAAATATATGTGCTTACACTAAAATGTTTACATTATATATAATCTATATCTAATCTATCTATATCTATAATATATTAAAAGTCTGAAGGCGCTTAGAAAAGTGATTCGAATTTTTTACCCTTCATTAAAAGACTCTGTAATAGTCAAAATCGTCTTTTCACTATTTTTATCAAATTATTATTCAGTAATTATTTTTATAATATCTAAAATTAAGAAATCCTAAAAAATATATATATGGTAAAGTTTAAGTCAAAATGCAGAATCTAAGTCTAATTACTAGAATCCCATGTTGATGCCTTATAAAAGCAAAGTCCTTCATATTTTGGTCCCGTTGAAATTTTTTCAATCATCTAGTCTATATGGGACGTGTGAATAGTTATATAATGTGGGAGTAAATTCCTCATATTGTCACTCAACTTAAGAAAATATCTTAATAAAGTCATTTATCTTTTTTGTGTTCCAATAATGTCATCCAACTTTATGCATTTTTCTTAAAAATCAATAATTACAAAAAGTGACTCAAAAGATGATAATAAAAAAAGTCCCTTAAGTTTGAACTTTGAATTTAAATGAACCTTATTAGTTAACAACTAGTGAATTCACCCGCGCTTCACGCGGTAAAAGAAATAATATAATCGCCAACTGATATTCTTATTAATTAAGTTAAAATAGAAAACATATTTAAAAAATGTTCAATATTTGCATATGTGTTGCAAGTTGGGTCTGAGAGTGTTCAAATATAGAAATGCTAATCTCGCTATGTAAATTTGATAAGCATATCAATCAACTCTTTGATTATTCCTTAAGAAGGAAAATAAATTTCAGCATAATATCTTATTTTGAGAATTAACAGTGTCTAATATGTATTAACATGTGCATGTTTTGAGTTCTCTTTTTAAAATACTTATCAAAATTCATCATATTCTTAAACAAAAAGGAAAAGGCCATGGAATAAGAAATTAAAAAAGTTACACTTTGGGAAAGGACTTTTCGTTCTTCACTCTTGTTTTTCTTTTTTATTTTGTTCAGTTAACAAATTAATTGTTAATATCAGTTTCTTATACACATCCTATTGCCTATATGTAAGCTATAAAGAATGACATTTTTTTAAGCCTGGTGTTCAAAAACGGATACATTATCTTAACTCATTTGCTATTATTCTTCCATTCAGTAGATTGTGAAAGAATTAAAAGTTACCACTGACATATTCTTATTTCTGGGATCAAACGGCCGGTCATACATGTCTATGTAATATTTATGAGCAGACCATATGTATGAACAAATAGAAAACACAGTCTTGGTCGATATGAATTTTCTATACATGTATAATATTAAAAATTATTTAATATGAAATTGAATTATAAAAGGAGGATAACTTCATTGGAAGAAAGAAGAATTTTGTCTAAACCTCAACATATATTATTGCATTTATTTTTCAGCAATACAAATTAAAAAAGACAATCCAGTGCTTTGTTCCCATATGCGCAAGGTCCCGGAAAAGGAGCCGATCACAAGGGTCTATTATGCACAATCTTACCTTGAATTTGTACAAGAGGTTGTTTTGTGACCTACTGATCACATGACAACAACTTTATTAATTACTTCGTGACTCCCCTTCAGACAATACAAATTAACTATTTCTTAACAAAAAAAGATTATGAAAACGTGATGCAACACATAAATGGCTAATTAACCATGGCCGATAGTCACATGTTTACATGCAAAACATGCACATTTATTCCCAACCTTTAATTGGACAAATTTCATAATGGAGAAGTAGAGGATCAATTGTGATTTTTAATGATTTATGAAAGAGGAAAGTGTATCTGCACAACCACAAGTTGATTTTTCAGAAAATAGTTAACATGCATAACAAACAGCTTCAAAAATAAATAATTTGATAAAGAAAAATCGTTGAAAATGAAGTTAAACTCTACTTGCATGCTGCTACTATATAACATCATCCAATATATCGATATTAAACAAAAAAAAACCTGCAGAAGAATGCTAATTAGAGTACAAATAAAAGCATAAAAAAAAATGAAATATCACACTGCACCTATATAGATTCTTCTCCTATCCTCTTCAAACCCTTGATTTAATTTGTTTATAGATCAATCATGCCTTTC
The DNA here is from genome assembly GCF_002878395.1 of Capsicum annuum. Taxonomy (NCBI): domain Eukaryota; kingdom Viridiplantae; phylum Streptophyta; class Magnoliopsida; order Solanales; family Solanaceae; genus Capsicum; species Capsicum annuum. The sequence continues at coordinate 37,535,274 of NC_061122.1, read as the reverse complement.
CTCCTTTCATCTTAGATTCTCTATAATTTGCGTCAAACAATTCACTATCAGCCTCCTCATCTGCACAATTAAAAACAAAAATTATATATGAAATTTCATATCTGTTTTACTGAGCATATGTTGGCTAAAAAACATTTGAAGAGAACTTAGTGATGCTAGCTATATATATTCATTATACGTGTGTAACTATTGTACTAAAGGATAATTAAGATGTTTAAAATAGGTAATAATAATGGGTAACCAAAAGGTAAAAAAACTGAAACTTTAATGTATTCATTCATGAGTTATTTATGTCCATTTCATTCAATTATTTCTATCTTTTATTGTTGTTTTAAAATGTATTTTTTATCTTTTAAAGGAGAAAAAATGTTTAAAAACCCACATAAAAGATAAGTAACTTTTCAAGCATTTGAGAGTGTCACGTCACCAATTTCATATTTCTCCTTTATTATTATATATTGATATGAAATATCAATAACCTTTCAATTATAAAATTTAGTGGGTACAATTTTCTTTCAACTTCTAACTACGATATTAAATTTAATGACGTCCACCAAAAATTGCAATTAAAATTGTTAGAAATAAGTTTATATGTATTGTATTTATTTTGAAACTTAGGAGTTCAATAAAAAAATAATATTCTATATTTATTCATTTTAGGATTAATCTTTATTTTTGATAAAATAGTTCAAGTTAGTTGTTAGTTTTTTCTACTCCAAATTATTGTCGAAAAAAATATAATTCATAAAGAAGATGATGAATTCCTGCAACTTAAAAACAAACTAGGGTCTCTAGCTAGTAGAAGAACCATATGTAAATATTTTAAAGGATTTTAATTTAAAAAAACAATGCATATTTTGTTAATGTAGATCTCTCCTTTTCTTTCAAATTTTAATAGGCTAATAGTGACTAACTGTAATTTTCAGGTTAACTATGGCATTCAATACTATGAAAAGTATATCAACATAACAAGATGCATGGTACGACATATCCAATGCTATGCTTTAGCTATAAACATGAATCAATGGAAGGGATTTGTAGGTTTGGTAATGAGATAATTTTTTCAGACTTGAGCAACACTACGAAAAAAAAAAACCGACCACTTGGTTTTCCCCAATTTCCGACAAAAATTTAAGGTCGGAAAAGTAGTGGTTGCTTTTTAAAAATCGACCACTTGTGGTCGGTTCTTTTAAAAATATATATTTATTTTTAAAATACATTATTATTTTATTTTAATTGAAAAAATATTTTTAGGGAAAAAAAAAATGACCACATGTAGTCAGTTTTTTAAATATTTTTTAATTTTTGTTTCAAAAAAAAAACGATTACTAGTGGACGGTTTCTAAAAAAAATAATTAAAAAATATATAAACAATCGACCACAGTGGTCGGTTTTTTGGATTATTTTTTAATTTTTTGTAAAACCGACCACTTGTGGTCGATTTTTTTATTTTTTTATTTTTTAAAAAAAACAACCACAAGTGGTCTCTTTTATATTTTAAAAAATTATAATAATTAATTAAATAATTTTATTATTAATTATTATTTATTTTAATTTTTTTTTTTGTTTTTAAAATCGACCACAAATGGTCGCTTTTATATTTTAAACTAGTGAGAAGAAGCCCGTGCTCAACATCTATTCTAAATTAATATTCTAATAATCATCATATCAATTATTGTGACATTTTTTGATTTTTAAAAATTAAATAAATTTATTTTCTTAAGTAATTTTTGCATATATTCTTAAAATATATTAAATTATCAATTATTATTATTATTTATTATTCAAATATATAATTTTATTTCAAAAATTTAATTCACGATCAAAATTAAACTCTACAAATGTATAAATTAATAAAGAGTCTGAAAATTCAAATTCGATGGGCCTATATTACTGTTTTTCAGATAACACGGGCTCAATATATGTTATTTTTTTATCTCAAACAATGTGATCCAAATAGAATTTAGATAATCAATCATACTTTTAATACGATTTTAGATATTTTAAGTTGTTAACTATTGTAGTTTATAATATTTTTTTTGTTTTCAAATAATATATGTTACTCTCCTTGTCCAAACTTTTGTGGCGTTGATAGTCAATTATATTTTAAAAATAATTTAAGTTTTTCATTATTGTGATTTATTATACTATTCTTCTTCTATTCCAATTTAAATGTCATTGATATAATTTTGAAAGTCAATCAAATATTTCATATCTTTTAAAATTTTTCAAGTTGTTAATTATTGTGATTTATAATATTTTTTACATACTTATAGAAATATATAACACATTATTTTTTCTTTTAGATATTTTAAGTTGTTAACTATTGTAATTTATAATACTTTTTATGTAATACTTTTTAAGTTCTTTGTAGAAATTGTCCGCCTCGCTATTAGGAACATCTTCAATATTTTCCCTAAAGTCAACCCCGTGTTGCATCCCAAAAGCATCATGCACCATTTCTGTTATCCTAGTATCTTGATATTCATTATGCCCTGCAAACCTACTACTTTCTCCAACAACAGCGTTATTTTGCACAACATCACCATGAATACCAACCACTCTTAAAAAGTCCTCGTGAAAACCCTTTCTATAAAGATGACCATTTACATCTTCTTCACTTACATGATTTATACCATCATATCTAACACAAGGACAACGAATTGCCCAAAAATATGTCCAAAGATCAAGTGTCTTAGCATGTTCAACAAATCTTTTGACACCCTCAACAAATTCCTCCCTAATACCAATTCTATTATCATTGTTCCGGTGATATATCCAGCTATAATCACGTTCCATCTACGCAATCAATCAGATTCAACTAATTAGCATTTTCAACAAATAAAGTCACCAACAAATCACCTACTAAATAAAAATTCACTTTTAAAGTCACCAATACTTAAGCTTTTTCAACTAACAAAGGCACCAACGAAACTAACTTCTAAACATAATTCACTATTAAAGTCACCGGCATTTAAGCATTTTGAACAAATAAAGTAACCAACAACATCACCTTCCAAACAAAAGTTCACTTTTAAAGTCACCAAAAATTAAGCATTTTCAACTAATAAAGTCACCAACCACATCACCTCCTAAACACTAATCCACTATTAAAGTCACCAAAACTTAAGCATTTTCAACAAATAAAGTCACCAACAGCATCACCTTCTAAACACTAATTCACTATTAAAGTCACCAGCACTTAAGCATTTTCAACAAATAAAGTAACCAACAACATCACCTTCTAAACAAAAGTTCACTTTTAAAGTCACCAAAACTTAAGCATTTTCAACTAATAAAGTCACCAACCACATCACTTCCTAAACACTAATTCACTATTAAAGTCACCAAAACTTAAGCATTTTCAACAAATAAAGTCACCAACAACATCACCTTCTAAACAAAAGTTCACTTTAAAAGTCACCCAAACTCAAGCATTTTCAACTAATAAAGTCATCAACCACATCACCTCCTAAACACTAATTCACTATAAAAGTCACAAAAACTTAAGCATTTTTAACAAATAAAGTCACCAACAACATCACCTTCTAAACACTAATTCACTATTAAAGTCACCGGCACTTAAGCATTTTCAACAAATAAAGTAACCAACAACATCACCTTCTAATCAAAAGTTCACTTTTAAAGTCACCAAAACTTAAGCATTTTCAACTAATAAAGTCACCAACCACATCACCTCCTAAACACTAATCCACTATTAAAGTCACCAAAACTTACGCATTTTCAACAAATAAAGTCACCAACAACATCACCTTCCAAACACTAGTTCACTATTAAAGTCACCGGCACTTAAGCATTTTCAACAAATAAAGTAACCAACAACAGCACCTTCTAAACAAAACTTAAGCTTTTACAACTAACAAACGAACCAACGAAACTAATTCACTATTAAAGTCACTGGATCTTAAGCATTCTCAACAAATAAAGTAACCAACAACATCATCTTCTAAACAAAAGTTCACTATTAAAGTCACCGGCACTTAAACATTTTCAACAAATAAAGTAACCAACAACATCACCTTCTAAACAAAAGTTCACTTTTAAAGTCACCAAAACTTAAGCGTTTTCAACTAATAAAGCCACCAACCACGTCACCTTCTAAACACTAATTCACTATTAAAGTCACAAAAACTTAAGCATTTTCAACAAATAAAATCACCAACTAAACCACTTTCAAGCAACTAAGTATCAAAACAAAAACACATTCAAAACAAAAAAATACTCTTCAAAGTTCCTAGACTTAACCATTTTTGAGCAACTAAATGACCTAACAAACGACATTCAAAACAAAAAAAAATCCCCTTCAAAGTCCCTAGACTTAACCATTTTCAAGTTACTAAGTCGTCAAACAAGTCACATTTAAAACACAAAATCCCCTTCAAAGTTCGTACTCTTAACAACTTTCAACCTACCGTGTCACCCTTAAAGTCCCTACACTTAATCATTTTGAACCTTTCAAGTCACCAAATATAATCACATTCAAAATAGAAAAACGCCTACCAAGTCCCTAAACATTCAAGATCAAGTTCATAATACAATTTTCAAGCAACAACAAAACCAACAAGATGTCAAGAACAATGCTAGTGAATCGCACTAGGCCACACACGGCTTCAGTAGACTTCAATATGAACAATCAAAGAAAGATAACAACAATAGTTAATTGCACAAGGCCCCACCCGGCTTCACTATGTCCACATACCTATGATATTTTTCTTAATTTCTTGATATTTCAAAATGGCAGCTTCAATCTGCTTATAGATTCTCTCATGGAAAACTGCAATATCGAAATAGTGAGCTTAGCAAATTAAAAGATACACAACTCCATTTTCAAGTTACTACATGTCTACAACATGACTGAACTTTGAGCACATTGTACAAGTTTATGTATACTCAAGGTATAGATATTCTAAAACCCTTAAGCAAGATCAACCTTATCTTTTAGAAAAGTAAAGAAACTACATTGTGGTTTTGATGCCACAATTTAGAAAGATACGGCACAAGGAATACAGACAGTAATGGAGAACTCTAAATGAAATATTAATAAAATATACTATATGACTCCTTGTATTGGAGTTTTAGCGAATAAGAAAATTGTGTAATATTGGAAATCTTTATTATCATGAAATCATAACTAAATATACTCTGCACGTTCTTAATGATTATCTTGAAAATGTAGAATCTTTCAAACATTGAAGACTAAAAATCTGTGGGACTTATGAATCATATCTTGAAACTTTCAAAGACAAGTAAACTTACCTAGAGACCCTATCTTTTAGAACATTAGTTCAATATATGGGATTAAAGAGCTTTGCTTTAACTCTTTTGATTGACACTTTTTATCTTATTCATGTAGATATCTATAGATTTTACCACGATTAATGGTATCTACAAGAATATTGTTTTTCTTTTCTCCTATGTAGTAACCCTCTTGGATCCTTTTGTTGCTATAATAATAGTGTTGCTATACAAACCCTCAAAGTTTGTATGTTAATCTTAACGGAGTTAATGGAGTTTACCTCTAAATCGAGGCTGTCGGCTGGCTGGTGGACGGCTGCTTCACCGGCTGGTGGTGCTACCGACATTGGTGGAGATGGTTTCCAGCTGGAGCAGCGACAGCTGGCGACGACTTAACAGAGAATGCTGGAGCAGTGACGGCTGGTGACGCTGGGATTCCTTCGATGGTTGGTGGCTTAACGTTGGTTTCGTCGTTGTTGATAGAGAGAGAGGAAGAGGGAGAAGAGAGGGAGATGAGGGTGCGGCTATTTTTGTGAAAAATGAATTAGGGTTTGAGTTATTTTATTTAAAAGTGTGATAAATGGTGGATTTAATCTCAACCATTGATCGGATGAGATCAATGGCTATGATTAAAATTGAGAGAAGTCAAATGAAATTGAAATTGGAAATTTTAATTTGAGGTCAAATTGAAAATGAATTTAGGCTAAAATTGACGTAGACATATATAAAATATGGCTAGAGAGTAAATGAATTGGGAAAATTGAATTGAATTAGGGTTGCTATTTTAGAAAATGTAATAAAAATGTTGATATTAAAATAGATTATGTATATAAAATTAATTTTTTAATAAATTTTATAATATTTATAACAATATCCAATTAATTTAATACAATGCATATATAAATATATATATAAATCAGATATTTAGTTATTTTATCATCACATTAACACGAGTAGTATCTTTCCTCAATCATATGATAATATCAATGAATTTAGCAAATTATGATAAACTTTTGGTTAATTAAATTTTAATTACGATATTATACCTCATAATACAACATGTTAATCAGATAAATTATTGATTTTAATTAGATATATATATATATATACCTCGTAATACAACGTGTTAATCAGATAAATTATTGATTACTTGTCTTACGTTATTACAACTTCAACAATATACGTGTATCTACATTCACACAAAATAGTATATCTATTTCCTTAATAGTATGATATCAGTGCATTATTCAAAATATTTTGATATATAGATTCAATTATAGAGCTTTCGATTACTGCATATGTCACTATACAAGATATACATATATATACCTCGTAATACTTATCTTATATTATTACAACTTCAACAATATATGTATCTCAATATTGTATTGACACAAAATAGTATATCTATTTCATCACTACACGAGATATACGTATATATATAAATATATTCAATTGTCTATCAACATTCAAATACATACTATATACACTACATACCCGATTTTACTACCCCATAATAATATACAACGTAACGTCATTCACAAATACTCAGCTGAATTATCGGTTGGTTTATCTTATGTCATTAATATACGTTTAATATATTATATGTATATACTATATATATATACCTATACATACACACACATATATGACATGTCTGCTTCAACTGTTTCAATCGTAATTTACTAAATATCATCCTAATTGATTATTATAAGTCATCTAAATATTACAAAAATATATATTTAATAATAAAATAAAATAGATATAAAATGATACGTTAACTTTTGATGTTTTAAATTAACTTCACGTCTTATATGAGGCTCATATTAAAAAAAAAATCACACGTACTTTTTGTAGTAATTTTGTTATATGACTTCTTATTAGTTATTGTGAATAATTTAAGACATGTTTGTTTCTTTGCTTTAATCGTAATTTTACTATATCACCTCTAATTAATTATTATAGTCTAAGCATTGTGCCACTTAAATTGGAATATAAGGAAAAGTTTTATAAACCACAATAATTAAAAACTTAGATTATTTAAAATATGCAATTGACTATCAATGCCACAAAAATTTGGACAAGGGGAGTAACATATATTATTTGAAATTACATCAAAAGTATTATAAATTATAATAGTTAACAACTTAAAATATCTAAAAGAAAAAATGTTGTGTTATATATTTCAAAAAGTACGTAAAAAATATTATAAATCAAAATAATTAACAACTTGAAAATTTTTAAAAGGTATGAAATATTTGATTGACTCTCAAAATTATATCAATGACATTTAAATTGGAATAGAAGAAGAATAGTATAATAAATCACAATAATGAAAAACTTAAATTATTTTTAAAACATAATTGACTATCAGCGACACAAAAGTTTGGACAAGAAGAGTAACATATATTATTTGAAAATAAAAAATTATTATAAACTACAATAGTTAGCAACTTAAAATATCTAAAAATGTATTAAAAATATGATTGTTTATCTAAATTCTATTTGGATCACATTGTTTGAGATAAAAAATAACATATACTGAGCCCGTGTTATCTGAAAAATAGTAATATAGGCCCATCGAATTTGATTTTTTAGACACTTTATTAATTTATACATTTGTAGAGTTTAATTTTGATCGTGAATTAAATTTTTGAAATAGAATTATATATTTGAATATTAAATCATAATAATTGATAATTTAATATATTTTAAGAATATATGAAAAAATTACTAAAAACATAAATTTATTTAATTTTTAAAATTCAAAAAATATCACATTAATTGATATGATTATTATTATAATATTAATTTAGAATAGATGTTGGGTCCGTGCTTTGTACGGGCTTCTTCTCACTATTTTAAAATATAAAAGCGACCACTTGTGGTCTCTTTTAAAAATAATAGTAATAATAATAAAAAAATCGACCACAAGTCTTGCGGTCGCTTTTTTAAAAAATTTAAAAAAAGACCACAAGTGGTCGGTTTAGTATTATTTTTTTTAATTTTTATTTGAACAATAAATAATAATTAATAATAAACTATTTAATTAATTATTATAATTTTTTAAAATATAAAAGTGACCACTTGTGGTTGCTTTTTAAAAAAAAATAAAAAAATAAAAAAACCGACAATAAGTGGTTGGTTTAAAAAAAATATATATATATATGAGTGGTCGATTTTTTCATATATTTTTAATTATTTTTTTTTTTCAGAAACCGTCCACTAGAAATTGGTTTTTCTGAAAAAAAAAAAAAATCAAAAAATCGACCACAAGTGATCGATTTTTTATATTTTTTTTTCAGAAACCGTCCACTAGTAATCAGATTTTTTGATAAAAAAAATTATTCAAAAACTGACCACAAGTGGTCGGTTTTTTAAATATTTTTTTATTTTTTTTAAAACCAGCCACTAGTGGTCGGTTTTTTTTTATTTTTTTCATTTGCAAAATAAATAATAATTAATACTAAAATTATTTTAATAATTATTTTGATTTTTTAAAATAAAAAAACTACCACTTGTGGTCGCTTTTTAAAAAAATTTAAAAAAATTAAAATCTGACCACTAGTGGTCGGTTGTGGTCGGTTTTCTGTGGTCGGTTTTTGCCTTTTTTTTAGTAGTGAATTATGACTTGACCCCTGCTTGTTCACTAATCATGAATAATTTTGTAGAGTTGCAAAGCCGGGCGAACAACATTGTTGCTCAGCATGTCTTTCTGTGCATGCATCAAATATTATTTGTTAATGCGAAGAAATATTTTATTTTTCTTGGGCCTGGTTGTTTATTTTCCAGTTCTAAAACCACCCTCGATCTACTCTTGATTGTTTAGGTCAATAGCGTTATTCAGTATATTATTATTATTTGAGGTGTGCGCAAACTGACCCAGATATCATGGTTATAAAAAAATATAAAAAAATAAAATAATTTATGTATCTATTCTAGGTGATTCGATGAGTATATAAATTGGTCTTTTGACAAAAATTTGTTGAAAGAGTAGAATTAAGAGCTTAATGAGAAGAGTGTTAAGGCAGACGGAATCGATGTTGACGGTGGCTAATTTCTATCATACTTTTTCCAACAATTTTGTTTAGCTTGGATAGGCAACATAAAATATATCGGTGGAACAATTCTTGATAATTTCTTCAGATTTCATTAACTAATTTAATACTCAATATGTACATAACATTGTCCTTCATTAAACAATAAATTTTATTTTATTTTTTTGAAAAAAAAAATTATGTGAATAAAATTTAATAATTTAAGAAAAATATATTATCAAATAATAATAATGACAATTAAATTAAATCTATTTATATTATTAAAAGTCTGAAGGTCCTTATAAAAGTTATTTGAACTTTTTGCTCTTAATAGATCTATTTATTACCCAAGTTATTCGCACCCCATACAATTGGTATCAGAACTTATGCTAATTAAAGTTACGGAAGTAGTATATATTTGAATTTATTTAATAATTATGATAAAAATTAGATTTAGATATCCACCAAAATTTATAATATTTATTTAGATGAATAACGTACAAAAACCACAACAATATAAAGAATTAAAATAAATAATATCTGAAAAATGTAAGGAATTAAAAATAAGGATAGAAAGACTGCAGTATAATATAATTGTCAGAGTTGGTAAAAACTCAGTAAATGTACAAAAAGAAGAAATATTAAATTTAGAATCAACAATTGATAGTCTAGAATATATATATCAATATAACCTATATACATTTAAATAAAATGAACAAAGAAGAATTTATAATAAATGAAAAAATATATGAAAATCATGAAGGATTAAAAATAAAAATAGTATTCTCTAATTTAGGAAGAACAACAACAACAACAACAAACCCAGTGTATTCCCACCTAGTGGGTCTGGGGGGGTAAGATGTACGCAGACCATACCTCTACCTCTGGTGAAGTAGGAAGGCTGTTTCTAATACTCTAATTTAGGAAGAAGATATAAGAAAATAGGTGAACATTTATATTTAATGTTAGAAAAAGAAAAATTAAAATTAGAAGATAAGTTGACAGTCATGGTAATAATAGAAAGAGAAAATGAAGAGATAGACAGAAAAAAAGAAATAGATAAACTAAAATAACAAACCATAGAAGAAATACGAAAAATAGAAAAAGTAGGAATGCTGAATTAGAAAAAAAACTACAAATACTAAAAGATTTATGTGAAAAGAGACAGAAAGAAAAAGAAGAAAAATATAAAGAACAAAAATTATTAATTGAGATAAATCAATTTAAAGAAAAATTAGAAATAAAAAATAAAGAACCAGAAACAGTGAGTTAGAAATAAATGCAGAAGATGCTGAAGAAACAGATAATTATGATTCGGAAGATAGTGAAACATATACAGAAATTCTATAAAACATAGGAAAACTAGAAATTAATGAAAAAAAGAAGTAATTAATAAAGAAAATCTAGAACTAATAAATACAGAAGTAAATACTCTAGATAAAAATATAATACCTAGTACATCAGAAATAAGAAAATCAACCTATAATTACAAAAATAAGTTTAAAAGATATAATCCAAAGGATGAATATAATAAATGGACACCAAAACAAATAATTAAGTACAACTTTTTAGATTTAGACCGTGTAATAGACACAAATAAAATAATACAACTATGGGTAGGATACACGTCAAAACAATTATTAGATAATAAAATAGATACAATAAATACACCAGAATATATAGAAAAGAGATTAATAGGAACAATAAAATTATGATTTTTAAACCTAGCCGAAGCAAGTAAAAAAGTACTAAGATCTGATAATAAATAGAAGGAACATCAATACCTACTAAAATACTACCAACAGAAATATTTTAAAAAATATGAAATAGCTATAAGAAAAAAATTTAGTAGTATAACAACTGAAGAAGAAGAGCAAAATAAAGAGAAAGATACGAATATGAATTTAATGTTAAAATTAGGAATATGTAATATGTGCTATATAGATGAGTATACGTGCGCATTTAAAGAATATTATTATAAAGGAACATATAATATAGAAAAAAGTAAAGAAATAATAAAATTATATTTTAGTAAATTACCTAAACCATTTAATTCAAAAATAATAAAAAGTTGGGATGAAGCAAAAGTAGTAGATACCCTAGGAGCAAGAATAAAATTTTTACAACAATAGTATAGAAATCTATGTGAAAAAATATAGAGAAGAAATAAAAATAGAAAAAACATTAATAAGAAATTTAGCATGTTGCAAAGATAAAATAGCACCTCAATTTGGATGTGAAGAAAGGTATTATCAGAAAAAGAAAAAGACATAAGAAATATAAGAAATACAAAAAATCAAAATATAAATATAAGAAACCAAGAAAAAGATATTACGTAAAAAAATTATAAACATAAAAGACCATATAGAAAAAAGAAATCTATAAAAAAATATACTTGTTATAATTGTGGAAAACTAGGACATTTAGCTAGAGATTGTAAATTACCAAAAAACCCAAAAAATAAACAAATATCAAAAATAAAAATAGAAAATACAGAATATATGTAGATAGATTATATAGCTTATGAATTAGAAAATGAAGATAGTATATATGAAATTTCGAAAAATGAAACATATAATGAAATAGATAGTGAATTAGATGAATCAAATGACTGAAGAAGATATAAAAATGAATCAAATAACTGAAGAAGATATAAAAATAATAACAAAGAAAGAATATTTAAATGAATAAGGAACAAATCAAAAAATAATATTTGACAGTAGTATATTTGACGAAATAAAAGGAAAAGAGTTAGACTTAAGTGTAGAAAAAATATTTAAAATACCAATAATAAAAAATATATTTAGTAGAAAAAAAAAGAATACTGCGTAGTAAGCCAAAAAGAACATGTAATAGATTGTAGATATGCAAAAGGAAGAGCTAGTATACTACTAGTAACAAAAAGAATAGTTAATAAAAAAATAAACGATATAAAAAAGTAAAGACCCAATAAAATATGTACATCTTCAAGGAACAGAGATATTGATAAAAGCATGTTTTAGAGAAGGAATAGATACACCAATAGAATTATATTTAGCAGATAGAATTATAAAACCTATAGAAAAAAGTATAATAACCGCTATAAAAGGAAATTTAATATACCAAAAATTTAAATTTATAATAAGTGTGAATTATTCAGTAGCAATAACAGATAAAAATATAGATAAATCATTAATATTATATTGGAAAATATCAGGAATAAAACTAACCCCAGGAAGTAAAATATTTACAGCAAGATGTAAAAATCTATATGTACTAACAACAAAACATAAAATAATAGGAAAAAATAAAATTAATAAAATACAAATAGAAAGTCCTTTTGAACAATTTGTAAAAACAATTGATAATAATGATTATAGTTACAAAAATATAAATATAGAAGAAGATTTAGAAATAATAAATGACAGAATAAGTACAATAAAAAAAATAGCTTATGAAAAACCAGAATCATCAAACTCATAAAAAAGAACAAGTTATGAAACAACTTCAAAAGTTAATTTAAATCAATATTATATAACAGGAACAATAAATGAAAAAGAATATTTAATACTCTTAAACACGGGACAAGAAGAAAATTATATAGAAAAATATCTAGTAAAAAGTGAAGAAATAAAATCCAATAGTGATATATGCTCAGATCTACCAAGGAGTCTAATAACATTAAAGATACGGCAGAAAAATAAATAATAATAAGAGTCAGAAAAATAAAAATAGAATTTGAAATAAAGGAAGAAATGCAAAAAGCAGACAATTAAAACATACATAATTATCTATAACATATAATAAAGAAAGATTATTCATAAAAAGAACTTTAACATGATATGAAAATATATGTACTTGTAAAAATAATAGTAGAAGGATATTATAATAGGTATTATACACCTATGATAGATACAGGAGCAGAAACAAACTTATGTAGATACAACTGTTTACCAGAAAGTAAATGAGATAAATTAAAAACACCAATAGTAGTCAAAGGATTTAATAATGAAGGAAGCTTAATTACAAATAAAGCTAAAAATGTAAAAATACATATATGGGATAAAATAATAACGATAGAAGAAATCTATAATTATGAACTAACATCAAAAGATATGCTTTTAGGAATGTCATTTTTAGATAAATTATACCCACATATAACAACTAAAACAGATTGGTGGTTTACAACACCATGGAAACAAAAAGTAAGAGCAAAAAGAGTTATTAATAAAATAAGAAAGAAAACTGATTGGATAAAAGGAAGTGAAAAAATTACACAAAAGTTAGAAAATATAAAAAATACAGAAGATACAGTACAACTAGTTGTATTTTCGATAAATAAAAAAGAAATAACTATATTTTCAATAGATAAGGTGGAAATAATAAAGAAAAAATTAAGACAATTATATAGTGAAGATCCATTAAAAGGATGGGAAAAACATAAAACTACTATAAAAATTGAATTAATAGATAAAAATAGCATAATAACTCAAAAATCATTAACATATAATTTTGATGATTTAAAAGAATTTAAAATGCACATAGATGAATTATTAGAAAAACAGTATATACAAAAAAGTAATAGTAAACACAATAGTCCAGCATTTATAGTAAATAAACATAGTCAACAAAAAAGAGGTAAAAGTAGAATGGTTTCTGATTATAGAAATTTAAATACAAAAACTATGACATATAATTATCCAATACCGAATAAGATATTAAAAATAAGACAAATACAAGGATATAACTATTTTAGTAAATTTAACTGTAAATCAGGATTTTACCACTTAAAGTTAGAAGTAGAATCTAAGGAATTAACCGCATTTACGGTACCACAAGGATTTTATGAATGGAACGTATTACCATTTGGATATAAAAAATACACCAGGTAGATATCAACATTTTATGGATAGTTATTTTAAACAATTTCCTAATTGTATAGTATACATAGATGATATACTACTATATACAAAAACTAAAGAAGAACATTTAAAATTATTAAAACAATTTACAAATATAATAGAAAAATAGGGAATAAGTTTAAGTGAAAAGAAAGTTGAAATTATGAAAAATCAGATAGAGTTTTTAGGAATACAAATAGATAAAAGTGGAGTAAAAATGCAACAACATATAGTACAAAAAATAATAAATTCAAAAGAAGAATCAGATACAAAAAAGAAATTACAATCATTTTTAGGATTAGTAAACCAAGTAAGAGAATACATACCAAAAATTAGCAGAAAACCTAAAGCCTTTACAGAAAAAATTAAAAAAGGATGTAGAATATAATTACAACGAAGAAGATAAAAACAAGTTCAAAAAATAAAAATACTTTGTAAAAAGTTACAAAAATTACAATTCCCAGATGAAAATAAAAAATTTACACATATAGTAGAAACAGATGCAAGTGAATATAGTTATGGAGGAGTACTTAAATATAGATACGAAAATGAAAAATTAGAACATCATTGCAGATACTACTCAGGTACGTTTAATGAAACAGAAATAAAATGAGAAATAAATAGAAAAGAATTATGTTCATTATATAAATGTTTATTAGCATTTGAACTATATATTACATATAACAAATTTATTGTGAGAACAAATAATACCCAGGTTCGATGGTGGCTAACAAAGAAAATAGAAAATTCAGTTACAACAAAAGAGATTCAGAGACTAGTATTGAATATATTAAATTTTACATTTACAATTGAAGTAATTAGTACTAACAAAAATGTTGTTGCAGATTACATATTAAGACAAAGCTACATAGACTGATATAATAGAAGTGATGCTTTAGAAAAGATACTCAAAGCCCTAACTACGCTTTTAATGAAAGTGGACAGTATGGGTAATAAAATAGAAAAGTTAAAGACTAATGAAGTTAACTGAAGTCTGAAGCTACAAATCAGCTAACTTAGCAGTGTGCAGAGCTATGTCCATCGAAAGACATTAAAATTTCAGAGCTAAAAGGAGATGTTGGGACACTCCATAAAACCCATAATGTTTATCAATCTACAATTGCAGGTACAAGCAAAGGATTTAGTGGACAAAGATACCAGAGCATGAACATGAATAAGATATTTGAGAAGTCATTTATACCAAAAATACAAAAAGACCCCTTGTACATACCTCCACAAGTTACCACATATCGAGATAGTTTGAACCAAGATAAAAAAAACTTATAACCATCTAGCCCGAGGATACATAGAAAATATCTATAAATTACAAACTTTTCTAAACCTTAACCCCAGTGCTACAGATATCCAAGGACCAAATACAAACTATATAATCCAAAGATTGCAAGGTCATAACAAGCTAATCGCACTACCCAAAACTAACTCAAGCTTAACAAAAACTTGTTTCAACTATGGATTATTAAATACCATATATATCCAAGATGGAGAAGAACTATTAGCTATGGAAGAATTACATAAAATATTCACCACTTATAAAAGAGTAGCCAAAGGAAATCTATTTTATATAAAGTTTTATACTACACCAGCAGAGATATTATATGACGAGATCACACCAGCTATACAAGTTGTAAAAATAGAATTAACCAGAGATATGATTATATCGAAAGATATTGTACAACAGCCAGAGATACCCAGAATTGAGATACCTGATTTCTATACAAATAAACGACTTATTGGACTAGCTACAACTATTCAAGAATTAGCAAATAATTATATCAATGGAAATTCAATATGGAGCTATTATTCAAGAAACCATAAAATGATTTATTCAAATTCAAGAGAACTAAGACAAACAGATATGGAAGATGTCAGACAATGGGTAATGACGTTACTTAACCTAGAAAAATAATCTAATGCAAGATCAATTAAGAAAAGATTTATTTTAGACAGATTATTAACAAGATATTTCAAGATAATTGAACACAAATATCCAGACCATCAATGTTCGAGATGTAAAGGAGAAGATAATGTTATACCAGATGTACAGTTAGAATGAAAATAAGCATGCCAGCTGGAAAGAAGATAGTAAAGCATCAAATACGACAAGAAGAAGATAACAACATCGAAATAATAGAGAGACAAGTTAATTAAAGTTGAAAGTGACATATGGAAGAATAGATACTTTTTCTTGAAAACTTTACGTAAATTATTTATTAGATACTATTTACTTTAAGACTTTTGAAAAACATGTTCCATTATTAGTCTTTGATATTTTAGTCTTCATAGACTTTTTGTAAAGCTATTCATAGCTTAGTCTTAAATTTATAGACATTTATAAGATTTAATTAGTTTTTATCTTTTTAGAAGACTTTTTGAAGATGGTAGGTTACGTGTAAAGTTATAGGTGCAAAGATGTAAAACGTTTACATTATAAATAAAAGGCATCGAAGGCAGAATAAAAACAAGCCTTCATGCGTTGAAGCAAATACTCTTCTTTCACAATAAACTTTTGAATATTTAATAAAAAACAGATATATTTCTAAGAAAAAGCTATGGATGAACAAAGTCCAGAATTATTAAACCTACCAGAACAGGTATATTTATTTATGATTATGAATAGCTAAATTCATAAATTCCTAACAATCATTATATGATAAAATAAGTTCATGTTAGTTGTTTTATAGTAGAATTATTCAAAAAATAGCATGTTAAGAAGTTTATTAGTAAAGTGGAAAAGGAGAAAAATCTCCAAGAACTAGGCCATCCTAAAAGTGAAACCGGTGAGGCAAGAAAGCCGTGATACGAGAGTAGCCAGAGTAGAGGCGCTGTTTAAGGGAAAAGTATCCAGATTACCATGCTAATAGTGACCGAAGAATATATTATTCAAAAATAATCTAGTATATAGTAATCTAAAATGATCATATTTTGTTATGTGTTTGATTGAAGGAAATATTTTGAAAAAATCATCAGATGAAAAATGAATACTTATTTATCTGACAAAATGGTAGATAAATTTAAAATTCTTATTTTTTATGTACTTAAGGATATAAAAATTGTAGATATAAGAAAAATCATATTGGAAAAAATATTTGATAAATATTTTATGACTAGAATAAATTACATACCTCATCTACCTAACTATTCTTATAAATACTTACATATCAAACCTACACATCAACCATAATAAATTACATATATTTAGAATATTGAAAAATAGATATAAAAATATACAATTAATAGAAAAAATAATGAAAACAAATTTAGAAGAATATATGAGAACCAAAGATATAAAATATATAGAATACCTTAATGAAAATATAGAAGAATTAATAAGATTAAAACAAATGACTAAAGAAAATTATGAAAAAGCATTTAGTTAACCCACCTAAATGACAGATAATTTTGAAGTACTAGTTTTATACATACTTAGAGATATAGAAATTATAGACGTAAAAAAAATAATATGGGAAAAAATATTTAACATTGAAGATGAAGAGTTATATATAAACCAGATAGAAGACGAGTTAGGAGAAATATACTTAAGTGATGACAATCACTATTACTACCTAGATAATTATTTAGATGGATATTATACAGATTAAGAAATGCTAGAATATATTCAAAGAGTTAGAGAAAAAAAAGTTGGCTATACGAAGAAATTAATTATAGAAACCAGCTTAGAAAAGGAAGAGAACAATTAAAAGAAAGATTAATTTGGATAAATAATACCATGAAACAACTAGAATCAAAAGATAGTTTAGAATATGATTTAGACATAGAACTATTCATAGAAGAAAAAGATAGGATAATTAATGAAATAGATAACCTAAAATTTAATATTAGATATAGTACAATTAGAATAAATTATTACAAAGAAATTTTACAGTATCACAAATATTTTAGGATAAAATGATAGACTATGAGTATTTAAAATATTGGAGGCAAGATATGGAAGAAATAAGATGACAGAAATACTTATGAAAAAGAATTTAATTGAATATTTTAGAACAAAAGATATAGAATATTTAGAATACCTCCAAAATAATATACAAGAATTACAAAGACTAAGAGAAAAAACTAAAGAATATTATAGTAAAACATTTAATCAAATGCCATCCAATCATCCCAAGATATGAACATTAATAAAATTAAAATAAATACACTAAAAATAAAAATGTTTAGAGAAGTTAAGAAATATTCATGCACAAATAAAAATAAATCCATTAGAATTATAATAGATCTATTTATTACCCAAGTTATCCGCGCTCCCTACAATTGGTATCAAAGACTATGCTAATTAAAGTTACGAAAGCAGTATATATTTGGATTTAAGTATTTCTCCATAACTATATTCACTTGTATCTGCTTCTACTATATATGTAATTTTTTTATTTTCATCTAGGAATTGTAATTTTGGTAACTTCTTACAAAGTATTTTTATTTTTTGAACTTGTTTTTTATCTTCTTCGTTGTAATTATATTCTACATCCTTTTTTAATTTTTCTGTAAAGGCTTTAGGTTTTCTGCTAATTTTGGTATATATTTTCTTACTTGGTTTACTAATCCTATTCTAAACTATCTTTTGATTCTAGTTGTTTCATGGTGTTATTTATCTAAATTAATTTTTCTTTTAATTGTTCTCTTCCTTTTCTAAGCTGGTTTCTATAATTAATTTCTTCGTATAGCCAACTTTATTTTTCTCTAACTCTTTGAATATATTCTAGCATTTCTTAATCTGTATAATATCCATCTGAATAATTATCTAGGTAGTAATAATGATCTCTTCTTCTGTTGTTGTACCACTAAATTCTTCTCTTATAGCTATTTCATATTTTTTCAATATTTCTGTTGGTAGTATTTTAGTAGGTATTGATGTTCCTTCTTCCAGGGTGAAATAAAAAAAAATTTAAAAAATTCTCCTACAAAAAGTCAATAATTACCAAATAGGATATTTAGATTACCAAAAGTCATCTAAACATGTTTTACGTCAAAATTGAATTTCCTCTTTATGTTAAACTTGGGCTTCTTTTTATTTTGCTTACATAGTAATATATATACTTACTTGTTATGGAAGACATGATATCCAACAACACTTTCATATTCCTTTACAAAAAGAGCATGAAGGAATAAGAATTGGTATGCAAAATATTTTACTGCATACATTAAACGTATATATACATTGTATGAGCTTTTCGTGATCTTATTATAGAGTTTTCGGAAGGAATTGAAGTGGGTAATATGGAGTTTTTTTTGTACGTAGGGAAAAAATAGGTTTAGTTATAAAATTTTCTATCAATCTTGACACCATCTATGATTAAAGAGATAAATTTGTTTGTGATTTGAGGTAAGTTTTCTAAAGTTTTAGTAAATTCTTGATGTTTACAATCTTGATAGTATCTATGACCAAAGAGATAAATTTATTTGTGATTTGAGGTAAGTTATCTATATTTTTAGCATGTACTTGAAGTGTACAATAAATAAATCATTATCTATTCTTGATAGACAATTGCTAATTGCAAAGTTTTTTTTGTGAATTTTTGATATATCTTATGATTAAAGAGACAAATTTATTTGTAATTTGAGGTAAGTTTTTAAATTTTTAATAGGTTAAATTTAGTTTTGATTTGAGATAAATTTTCTAAAATTTTAGTATGTTCTTGACATTTACAATAATAAATTATTATCTATTCTTTATAGAAAATTTCTATTGATGTCTTTCAAATAGATTTGTAGTTCAATTTTATAATGTAAAGTGATTAAGCTCAATAATATTAATTTAGTAGGCATTACAATTTTTAACTCAAAGTTCTATATTATATTTAGGGGTGTGCACATATTGATGGTAGAATTGACAAGGAATTTCTACAGCTTCACAGAAAATTTAGCTTTAGAAAGGAGAAAAATGAAAGGACGTTTGTGGATAGCTTTATGACGTTATCTTTTAGATAGACTATTTTATTTTTAATGTTTAATTGTAACTCAATTTTGATTATATTCATTTCCTAAAAGTTTGAACTTCTAACTAATTAATATATATTTTTATTCACGTGAGAAGAGTGTATGGTGATCACGAAGTTCTTAGAGGAAAAGGAAGCTTGGAGACTAAAGTTGCAGAAAGGATAACAAGGATTTGAAGATTTTTTTTTAATGTTACGGTATGTGTCCAAAGTATTTGATGAAGGTATTAATTATTATATTTGTTTGTTTTTTTGGATAGAAGTTTTCTAGAGAGAAAAAAACTTTTAAACTAGATTTTTTGTAGATCTGGATTTTTTATTTAGAATTTGTTAAGGTATGTTGACAGAGTATTTGATGAAGGTCTTAATTTTAATCATTCATATTTAAATTATTATATTTATTTATTTTTTGGATAAGAAAAAAGTTTTCTGATTAGATAGTTGTAGATTTGAATCTTAAAGGTTAGTTTGAGAATGTAGAAAATTAAAAGAATGGATATGAGGTTAGCTTTGTGACGTTAAATTTTAGGTAGATTGATTTTTTTCCTTTTAGCTCTAGAAAGGGGAAAAATAAAATGACATACGTGAGGTTAGCTCCTTTTGTTTTCTTTTCTTTCAATCAATTGTAACTCAAATTTGATTATATCTTTGCCTAAAAGTTTGGACTTTTAACTAATTAAGATATTTTTTTTATTTATGTTATAAGATCATATGATGGTGATGAAGAAGTTGTTGGAGAAGGAGAAAGACTTGGAGACTATGGTTGCAGAAAGGATAACAAGAAATTGAAGAATTATTTTTTTTTAATGTGAAAGTATGTATCCATAATATTTGCTGAAGATTTTCCTAATCATTCAGATTTTAATTACTATATTTGTTTACTTTTTAGATAGCGATTTTCTAGAAGAGAAAAACTTTTCAAATTAGATTTTTGTGGATTTGGATCTTTTATTTTTTAAAATTTGTCAAGGTATGCCAATGGAGTATTTGATGATGGTCTTAATCTTAATAAATCATATTTTAATTTTATATTTGTTTGTTTGTTTGGATATAGATATTGAAAGTAATGTGAATATTTTCTTTTTTCTTTTCTTTTAATGAAATATATAACACATGTATTAAATTATTCTCCACATTACCTAGGAAAAAAATACTATATAATTAACTAAATAACTCATATTTTTTGTTCTTGCAAATTCAAAAAATATTCAATTTACTTTGAGTATAAATATTGTGTCAATTTGTTAATATCTATCTCTTCATTTAAATGAATGTTATATTTATCTAAGTGTT
This sequence comes from Capsicum annuum, assembly GCF_002878395.1. Classification (NCBI taxonomy): domain Eukaryota; kingdom Viridiplantae; phylum Streptophyta; class Magnoliopsida; order Solanales; family Solanaceae; genus Capsicum; species Capsicum annuum. The sequence continues at coordinate 37,513,833 of NC_061122.1, read as the reverse complement.
AATTGATATTACACATAATTCATTCTTATAAGAATATATTTATGTACTTTTTTAATAAATGTAAAAACTGCGTGCGTAATCTAGTTATATTAAAGTATGAAGGATCTTTAAAAAGTGATTTGACCTTTTTGCACTTTCATTAAAAGTCTCTCAATAGATAAAATTATTTAATTTTTAATAATCAAATATTACATATGCAAAAAACATGTGATTAAACTAGTATATTAAAAGTGTGAAAGACCTTAAAAATGTTATTTGAACTTTTTGCACCGCATTGAACGTGTTTATTTTAAACAAAGTAGTATAGGTACCCGCGCGATGAGCGAAATATTTTTTAAAAAATATTTATTAAAAATATTTGTTTATTCACATTAAAATAATATATTATTCAATTGTTAACATACTTTAAATTAATTGCAAAATATTTAATTTAAAAATAATTACTAATAGTGAAATTACAATTAATACTTAAATAACTAATTGTCACGCCCCTCTTTTCTCGTGAAAAGCGGAATTCAACATGACCACTCTTTTAGAAATTATTTTGAGGAAAAGTGTGGAGAGCCGCCACCTAACGAATTAAGGTGTGTTAGGGCACCGGTCTAGGCTACTACGAACCTATTTTGTTGTTTTGTCTTAGTTCACTAGAAATTTGGGTAAGGGTTCAAACTACCTCAAAAGGAAGGTGTTAGACACCTTTTGAGGTCCACAAAGGTGGTTTTCGATCAAATTCATACTTTTCATGGGGATTCTATGTGTCAAATAAAGGTCTCTTATTTTATTATTAACCCAATGTTTAACTAAGTGATGAAGTAATAAATAAAAAAACATTCTTTATTTATTTCTAATTATTAATTATCTAGGTGATAAAAATCAGTAAAACAAGTAAATAAGCAAGCGAGGAGAGAGAAGTAACATAATTAATAACAATAGGGAATTGCTTATGTAATAAACTACCCCAAATAAATAAACATGTAAAGAAAATAAAAAGATAAATTAGAAAAGAAACAAACAAAGGAAAGTTTTTGGTTTCATTTGGATCAGAACTCCAACTTGTTTAATCCTTATCCGACCCACTGGCCGAATTCCTAAACAAGTAACAATGTCAAATGTTGTATAATGTCTCTGGAGATCATCACTTTCGAATGACTACCCGTCCCACCCCATCTAGGCTAATTGTTAAATCTAAAGGTGTTCTAAGACAAGGATAAAATTAACGTTTTTAGTAATATCTATCGTCCCACCTATCACCCAAGAGGCATTGGACTTTGCTTTTTTGGTTTTGTGGTCTAGACAAAATAAAGCTATGTTGCCTAGGACTCGAAACGTGTAACAAGTAGGACGTCATGTAGAACATAATTGTCCCAAGTTAGCCTCTTGGTTAATTAAAGTTGATTAATGTTATTAACATGCAAAGACAGATAATTACGGATTTTATTTAGTTAATCTACGGGCATGATTTCTATGGGGTCACACAATTATTTATTGAAAAGTAATTGTCAAAACATTTAAAACAATGTGGTAAGAATTCAAAAAAGCATGTCAAAGCGAACGTGATAGACTTTATTATGTAAAAGATAGTTAAGCCTATAGACATGGTAACTATGCGAGAAGTAATTATTATTGATGAGAAATAATTGTCCGATTATTTCAAACAAGGTTAGCAAACCAAACATGTCGAAATAAGGTAAATACGTTAGGGAATGATACCCTTTAATTTGTTGTGAGACAAGTGAACTAGTGCAGGAAATAAAAATATTGAACATATACTATCATGCCGAAATTTATGTCCACATGCTAAGGAAGGTAATGACGTATTTACTCTAACATGGTAACAATGCTTAACCTTAGTTTTAACATGCTGAAAAGTATGCTAATGTGCAAGAATATCATGTTAACATGCTGAAATTGCATTAATATGCTGAAAAATACAATAACATACTTAATCAACTATTTAACACGCCACAAACGTTTAAATTAAAATTTAAACATGCTGAACATTAATTGTTTTATGCAAGAGCACAGTTTTAACATGCTGAAATTTAATGGTTTTATTAAGAAATGCGGTTTCAACATGCCGAAATTTAATATTAACACACTAACATGCTGGGAACCTTATATTAACATGCTGAAGTTAATATGAACATGTCCAAATTTAATGTTTAACATACTAGAAATTATTATTCATGCTGAAAGTTCAATTAGTCATGCTTAAATCTAATGTTAACATGTCAAAAATGTATTAACAGGTTAGGACTTAATTTAATATGCTTAATATGCTGAAAATACGTTAACATTCTTGAATCTAATTTAATATGCTAACATGCAAAATATATGCTTAATGTCAAATAAAATTTAGGATGCCAGATTCAGTTAAATCCTAAAATCAATAATTCTAAGTAGATTAATTAATAAACCATAGATTAAGCGTCTAAATGATTCATGTAGCAATTAACGAACATAAAACCTAAGTTGTGCCTATCTATACTATTCATAGAGCATGTAAGTCCCTGCCCCCCAAACAGTCCCCAATATTTATTATTACAACATAATAATGTTTGTATAATAATATTACAAACCAAACATAAAAAAAATAAAAACTACATAGAAAGAACTAATATAGTCCATTGTAAACACCCCGGCGACTCTTACGATCCCCAAAATAATCTCCGAAAGACGGGTCACGTCGAATTTCGCTTTTCGCGAGAAAAGCGGAGCGCGATAGAATGAAGAATCTGCTAGAGATTTCGGAGGGCTGCTAGTGGAGCTGGCGGCTAGAGGGGCCATTTGGTTGGTCGCCATTGTTGTTGTTGTTACAGCGGCTGGCGATAGAGAGAAGAAAATGGGTTTTTACGGCACTGGCTGGTCGGACTGGCTTCAACGATGGAAGGAAGGAGAGGTGAGGGACGACCGGTGTAAATGTGATGGCATTGGTGCGTTCACCAGCCATGGTGGCTGGCGATGATTCCATTTAGAGAGAAGGGAGAGAAGAGAGGTAGAGAGAGAAAGTGAGCGGGGAGGCGGCTTTTTTGGTGAAAATGGATAGGGTTTGAGTGTTTTGGTATTTTAAAAGGAAAGAGAGGAAGGATTGGATCTCAGCCGTTGGATCATTTTCGATCAACGACTGAGATCAAAATGATCCAAAATTGTGTTAGAATTCTAATTTGAGATCAAAGTTTGGTCAAAATTATTATTAATCTTGATACAAAATGGCTAGAAAATAAACAAATTGAGAAATTGAATTGAATTAGAGTTGTTATTTTAATAAATGTGATAACAAGACGTCGATATTAAAATAAGTTAAGCAAGTAAAAGTTGATTTTACGTAAAATTATTATATAAAATTTTCAATAACATAATAATAATAATAATAATAATAATAATAGACAATATATATATATATATAAATTGTGAGCGTGAACATTACAAAAAAAATAATTAATAAAATATGGATAACATTATGTAAAAATATTGTATTCAAATTAACGAATTATGAAAATAATACCGAAACGTGATAAAATAATTCGTATATCTTAAAATCGTGGATGCGACACGTCAAAAATTTGTTCAATGCAAAGAAAAATACTAATGGCCTTTTGTTTTAAATAGAAATACAAACATGTGAGTCATGATTCAGTTAATCATGATGTGGAGAACTGAGAGACAGATCTCTTCAAATATGATTGTCAAGAATTTCAATATTATAAGTATCACTTTCTAACAACTTCTTAAAACATTCAAAAATATGAATCGTTATTCCTCTTATGTATTTCTATCCATCTATAAGCATATGTTTATTTAGGTTTATCTCTTTACTGGTTATGTCACTTAAGACTTCGTCAGTTTCAGGTCCACCAAATGATGATTAATGGCCTTTTGTTTATATATATTCAGATATAGAGATCGATTTATTATGTTTCTCTCATATTGTTTGAAGTGATATTTATGACTCTTTAAAAAGGTACTTAGGTTTTTCAAACGGTACTTAGGTCTCCTAATTAAAAAAATAATAAGAAAGATATTCAAGTAATTTTATCTTTAAACAACAAACCTCATTCTTTTTCAGAAAAGAGCTCCGATCATTATCCTTTAGAAAATTTTTGTTTCTTTATAGCTCACAGAGACTCTGTAATTCAAGCCTAAATATGCTACATAAAACAATAATTATCGGTTCCTGTTATAAATGTACCATATATAGTGAATGTCTACTTTACCATATATAGTGAATACCTACTTTATCATATATTGTATATGTCTATTTATGGAAAAGTTACAAACCCCAAGGTTAGTTTTTTCCTATAAATAAAAGGGTTTTTCCTCATTGTAATTCATCCCTCAAGAGAAAAAATAAGAATTACTCTCTCTATTCTCTCTACTCTTCTTCTTGTTCTTTATTGTTTTATAACACGTTATCAGTACGAGACTCTACCGTCTCAAATTTGAAGGCTAAAACTAAGGTATATTTTTTATTTCTTCCCTTTTCCATATGGCTAATAATCTTACGAGTGTAAGTTTGTTGCCCTTCAAAGTTTGGGCAAGAACTATATTTCATGGGTGTTGGATGCTGAAATTCACCTAGATGCTATGGATCTTGGAGATGCCATAAAGAATGAAGATACAACATCTAGTTAAAATCATGCTAAGGCTATAATTTTCTTGCGTCATCATCTTGACAAAGTACTAAAAATTGAATACCTTACTAGTAAGGATCCCCTCGTACTGTGAATAGCCTAAAAGAGAGGTTTGACCACTTAAAGATGACCATTCTCCCAAAAGCACGATATGAACAAATGTATCTGAGATTTCAAGACTATAAGTCTGTTCATGAGTACAATTCTTCCATGTTTAGAATTTTTTCTTAATTGAAACTATGTGGAGAGACAGTCAATAATCATGATATGATGAAAAAGATGCTCTGCACTTTTCATGCCTCGAATGTGCTATTACAGTAGCAATATCTAGAAAAAGGTTTCAAGAAGTATACTGAACTAAGTTCTCATCTTCTTGTGGCTGAACAAATAATAATTTGTTGATGAAAAATCATGAGAACCAACCAACTGGATCTGCACCATTCCCTGAGGTGAATGATGTGTACGCTCATCATGCTAGGCATGGAAAAGGTTGTGACCCTGGTCATGGATGTGGTCGTGGTCGTGGTCATGGTCGTGATGACTAAGAAAGAAAACCTATTCCGGGTGTTAAATCATTCATCGAACAAAGGGAGAAAAGATGAGAAACGTGAAGCAATTACTTGTTTCCACTATGGCAGAAAAGGACATTATTCACGTGATTGTCGTGCTCTCAAGCACTTAGTTGATCTTTATCAAGAATCACTAAATAAGAAAGAGAGAAATTTTGAGGCTAACTCTCTCTCCGAAAATGATGTTGACATTACAAGCTTGGATGTAGCAGATTTTTTCGAGCACCCTGAAGGAAAGATTGATCACTTGATTGGTGATGGTTCCGTAAACATAGAAGAATGAATGTTTTTTTTCATTGATAAGAGTTAGTGAATAAAGAATCATATAAAAGTAGTTGTTTGCATGAGTATTAGTCTTTTATTAGTATTATTAGTTTAATTATATTATTACAGTTTATTATTAAATTGAATTGAATTTAATTTTGCCATTATTTATTTATATTAATAAGTTCATGCAATATTGCACTGACATATGTACGTATGTATGGGTGTCTAGATGCAGTTAGAAAGGTGCTTTGTAGTTGTTAATGTTATGCGACACTATTTGCCTTTTCTGTTCTTTATTGTACCAAATAATGGTTGATTTCTCCTTTAAAATGACCCACATATATATTGATTAGTAAATAAATAGTGCACTCTCTTTTTATTTTTACATGCAATTACTCCTTAATAGTAATGTTCCTATCCACGTTATTAATTAAGCAATTACCTTAAAGTAATAAATAACATGCTAACAGTGGACTCAAAGTTGTTTTTGTTGTGATTTTATTTTCGTGTAATTTATTTAAACTTAAGATATGGTTCACGATCTTTATGTTATTAAATAACATAAAAATCAAATTTGTTTATGTTTTAAATAACCACAACTTACAATACGACGTCTATTATGTAACTAATTACTTAATAAAAGGCAATTAATAATTTATTAATGATTTTCACTTTGTACAAAGATTTAATATATATTTTATTTGTTATATGTAATTTTATTTGAAGATATGGATAATTTTCAAAGTAAGTTATCAAATTGTGAAGATATTTGTTTGATTGATTCTGGCACTACACATACGATATTCAAAGACGATATTTCTCTCATCTAAACATGGGCAAGATTAATATTACTACAATTTCTAGTAGTGCTAATTTGATTGAAGGCTTCAGAAAAGGCATTATAATCTTGCCCAAGGAAACTATACTCATCATAAATAATGCTATGTTTTCTCCTAAGTCCTGGAGAAACTTGATGAGTTTTAAAGATATCCGTAAAAATGGTTATCATATTAAGACAATTGATGAGATGAATCTTCAATATCTTGGTATCACCAAGAATGTCTCTGGGCAGACATGTGTTATAGAAAAGTTTTATGCTTTATCTTCTGGCCTGTATTGGACAAAGATTTGTGCAATTGAGGCACATTCTATAGTAAACAAGAAGTTTACTAATTCCAATACTTTCGTACTTTGGTATGATCGTTTGGGACATCCTGGATCTATAATGATGAGACAAATCATAGAAAATTCAAATGGGCATCCATTAAAGAACTTGAAGGTTCTTTCGAATAGTGAATTTTTATGCAATGCTTGTTATCAAAGCAAGCTGATTGTGAGGCCATCGCCAACAAAAGTTGGGATTGAATCCTCTGCTTTCTTGGAACGCATACATAGGGATATTTGTGGACCCATTCACCCACCTAGTTGGTCGTTTAGATACTTCATGGTCCTAATAGATGCTTCTTCTAGATGGTCTCATGTGTGCCTTTTATCATCTCGCAACTTAGCATTTGCAAAATTATTGGCACAAATAATACGATTATGGGTACAGTTTTCCAATAATCAAATTAAGTCTATTCCCTTTGATAATGCTGCAAAATTTTCATCCCAAGCATTTAATGACTATTGCTTATCGATTGGGATAAGAGTGGAACATCCTGTACCTCATGTTCATACTCAAAATGGCCTTGCTGAGTCATTAGTTAAACGTCTGTAGTTGATAGCAAGACTATTGCTTATGAAAACTAAGTTGCCCACTTCTTCTTGGGGTCATGGAATTTTGCATGCTGCAATACTTGTTCGTCTTAGACAGTCAAATTATCATAAATTTTCTCTGTTGCAATTGGTTTTGGGTCAAGAGCCTAATATATCTCATTTGAGAACTTTTGGATGCGGTGTACATGTGCCTATAACACCACCAAATTGCACCAAGATGGTCCCCCAAAGAAGGTTAGGAATTTATGTTGGGTTTGAATCACCATCCATTGTTCGCTCTCTTGCACCATTAATAGGAGATCTGTTCACTGCTTGATTTGTAGATTATCGATTTAATGAGATAGTTTTCCCAAAATCAGGGGGAGAAGATAGTGATATCAAAAGAAAAATTTTATGGAAAAATCCATCACTATATCATCTTGATCCACGTGCTTCTATTTGTGAGCAAGAAGTACAAAAGATTATTCATCTGTAGAAAATTACAAATCAAATGCCAGACGCATTTACAAATTTGAAAAGGACCACTCAATCACATATTCCTGCAGAGAATGTCTCAATTCGAATTGATGTCCCTAAAGGACTATCCACTAGTGTCATAGCTAATGAATCTAAAACACACTTGAAGTGTGGCAAACCATTAGGTTCTAAGGATCAAAATCCTAAAAAAAAAAAGAAAAACAAATGGTCAAGATGACACTACAAAAGATCCACATGTGGAAGTTCAAGATTTGAGCAATATTGATATCCCTGAAGGAATTAATGAGCCTGAGACTCAAGAAAATAAAGAACTATCCATAAATTCAAGTAATGTTGGAACTAATTTGAATCGATCTGAAATAATAGAGGATTATGTCTTTGCATATAGTGCTGCAACGAAAATCATGCAAGATAGTGAGGATCTTGAACCTCGATCTGTCACAGAATGTTTACAAAGAAATGACTGGCCAAAATGGCAAGAAACAATTCATTCTGAATTTAATTTACTTGCCAAACGTGAAGTTTTTGGACCTATAGCTCAAACACCTAATGGTGTAAAGCCTGTTGGCTATAAATGGGTCTTTGTGTGAAAAAGAAATGAGAAAAATGAAATACAAAGGTATAAGACACGCCTTGTTGCACAGGGATTTTCACAACGGCCTGGTGTCGATTATGACGAGACATATTCACCAGTTATGGACGCAATAAAATTGCATTATCTTATTAGTTTCACTGTCCATGAGAGACTTGAAATGCATTTGATGGATGTGGTAACAACCTATCTATATGGATCACTTGATAATGAGATATACATGAAAATTCCCGAAGGATTTAAAATGCCGAAAGCATATAGTTCAAAGCCCTGGGAAATGTATTCCATTAGATTACAAAGATCATTATATGTTTTGAAGCAATCTGGATGCATGTGGTTAACCGTCTTAGCGAATATTTATCTAAGGAAGGTTATACGAATGATTAAATTTTCCCATGTGTTTTTATAAAAAAAAAAACATCGGAGTTTGTTATATTTGCTGTCTCTGTCGATGACATAAACCTTATTGAAACTCCAATCGAGCTTCAAAAGGCAATTGATTACCAAAATAAAGAATTTGAGATGAAAGATCTCGGAAAGATAAAGTTATGCCTTGGTTTGCAAATTGAGCATTTGACAAATGGTCTCTTTGTCCATTAATTTGCCTACACAGAAAAGGTGTTGAAACGATTCTATATGGATAAAGCACATCCATTAAGTAATCCGATGGTTGTTCGATCACTTGATGTGAATAAGGATCCATTCCAACCTCAAGAAAAGAATAAGGAGCTCCTTGGTCCTGAAATACCATATCTTAGTGCAATTGGTGCACTAATGTATCTTGAAAATACTACAAGGCATGATATAGCCTTTTCAGTTAATTTGTTAGCAAGGTATAGTTCTACTCCTACTAGGAGACATTGGAATGGGATCAAACACATATTACAATATCTAAAAGGGACTACTGATATGGGCTTATTTTATTCTAAAGATTACAGTCCCGATCTTATTAGTTATGCTGATGCTGGATACTTATCTGACCCGCATAAAGCTCGGTCTCAAATAGGCTATGTGTTCCTATGTGGAGGTACTGCCTTATCTTGGAGATCTACAAAGTAGTCTATCGTAGCCACGTCATTGAACCATGCTGAGATTATAGCTATTCATGAAGCAAGCCGAGAATGTGTGTGGTTGAGGTCCATAATACATCTCATTTGAGAAAAATGCGGTTTGAAAAATGACAAAGTACCCATGATTTTATATGAAGATAATGCAATATGTATAGCACAACTTAAGAGAGGATTCATAAAAGGAGATAGAACAAAGCAAATTTTGCCAAAGCTTTTCTATACACATGAGCTCCAAAAGAATGGTGATATTAATGTACACCAAATTCATTCAAGTGATAACGTGGCTGATCTATTTACCAAGTTTCTTCCAACTGCAACTTTCAAGAAGATGGTGCACAAGATCGGAATGCAAAGGTTCAAGGATGTTCTCATTAGGGGGAGTTAATATGAGCTGTACTCTTTTTTTCCTTATGAGGTTTTATCCCACTGGTTTTCCTTGGAAGTTTTTTAATGAGGCAGCATATATGCGTATTATCTATCAATTAGACATTCAAGAGGGAGTGTTATAAATGTACCATATATAGTGAATGTCTACTTTACCATATATAGTGAATACATACTTTACCATATATTGTGTATGTCTATTTATGAAAAAGTTACAAACCCCAAGGTTAGTTTTCCCTATAAATAAAAGGGTTTTCCTTCATTGTAATTCTTCCCTCAAGAGAAGAAATAAGAATTACTTCTCTATTCTCTCTACTCTTCTTTTTGTTCTTTATTGTTTTATAACAATTCCTACTTAATATATTTAAGTAGTTACAACTCTAATTAGCTATATAAATATGGATATATTTATATAAACATAGAGAGTAGAGTTTGAAATTTGCTACTTGATTGTTAGTGTAATGATGAATTAGCATTATATTAATTTGAAATTTGCATGTTCTTTCAAAAATCTCAAATTAATATGATGATAATTCACCATCACACTAATAATTAGGTAGCAAATTAAATATAGTAAACAAAATTTCGCTATTGATATCAAAAATTAAAATTATATTGATACTGATGCACAGAAACATATTCTAAATAATAAAGTTACATTATATATGAGCATAAGAATATAACACAACAACAACAACAAACCCATTATATCTCCACCTAGTGGGGTCTGGGGAGGGTAAAATGTACGCGACTATACCACTATCTCCGGGGAAGTAGAGAGGCTGTTTTCGATAGACCCCCGGATCAAGACAAAAGGACAAAGGACAAAAACGCCAAAAGCGTGCAACAGGAATAAAATAAAACAACAATAAAGTACACAAACAGACAATGGACTCCCCTCCCCCACCCCTAGACCTACCAACCAAGCGACACGAAACCCTCCTAACTACAGACTACGACTCGACCACCCACCTTTGCCCTCTACCCTAATATTTTTCCTCCATAATATAACACAACTACTTATAATAAATTGACAGTAACGAAAATAATTATAATAAAGTAGAAGAAGAATTAATATCGATGACAAAGAAAAATAATAAAATAGAAGAAAAATCAATATCAATGGTGAAGAAAAAATAAATATTAAATTACCATGTTATGCAATAGAATTTTGAAGGACAAAAAATATCTTAAATCTTGAAGATAAAAAGTGCAAAATTCACTGAAAAAAAAGGTGCTTGAGATTAAAAGTATACCTCGAGGATTTTGGGATATTGGTATTTTCCTATTTCTATATATAAGAGAGTCATAAATAAAAAACAATAATTATTCAATATTAATTGATTTAAAAATCCTAAATTTCATAACTCAAATAAGAAAAAATCAATATATTATTTTAGTTGCTTTCAAACCCCTCGTTATTAGGGAAATAAATAAATTATGCAGTTCTTTTTTACCAAACTAAAATGATACGTGAATGACAAATTTAATTAACATACTTAGTTGGTTTTGAATTATTATTATAATAATAAATGATTTACTTATTTTATTATTCTTTCTTTCCTTTTTGAACTTCTTTCAATTTTAACTTCTTCTTTAAAAGGAAGTTGGTTATTAATGTGCTTATCTTTTTTTAGCCGAAAAAAAATTATACTTCTTTTTCAATTTTTCCTTTCCTAATCGGATATTTTAGAACTTCATAATTATTAATTTCTTAATAATTCTGACCATATCTTTTAATATTCTTTAATTTGTAAACTTTACCATATATTTTAAAACTCTCAACTTTAAAATATAATAAATATAATTAAATAAATGAAAAGACGATTTTATCTATTGGAGAGTGTTTTAATAAAGGGCAAAAAGTTCAAATCACTTTTCTAAGGGTCTTCACACTTTTAATATATTATAAATTATAAATATAAATATAAATATAGATTATAGATTATAGATATAGATATTATAGATATCGATTATAGATTATAGATATAGATTGTAGATATATATATATATAGAGAGAGAGAAATATTTTTCTTTTTTTCTTTTTTCTTTAACTATTAACTATTTTTTTATAAAATTATAATTAGCCATGGACATTTAATTATTACTTAAAATTTAGGACTTTTTCCCCGTACTTTTAGGTGTAAAAATAAAAATCCTTTTCTTTCACAATTAAAGTCAATGTTTCGCTACTTTTTGGTAAAATATTCTAAACGAATTAGAATTGTACCTTATATCTACAATTTTATTTCACTTATATTTTGATCGACCTCTGCCAAAATCTACTGCCGCTTTTCTTCTACTACTTTTTCTGATAGTTTAGACTAAAATAAAATCCAAGTTATGAATGGCTACTGAGACATCAAGTATTTTCATTCTGCAAAGCAAAATATTTATGTTGCAAGTAATCTTATATGCGGCTATTGATTTCTCCTACATACCCGTTAAACAAGCAACAGTAAAAAAATGGTAGTAATTATTCAATACCAAATTTCGTTGGTGATGCTGCAGCGAAGTTTCAACTTCGGACCATCCTAATCTCGTAGCATTGGTTTGGCTTCTCAGCTTTGGCATTATCACTTCTTCATAAACCATTTATAATATAATTACTCAATACTTAAAAGGTAAAATCTTTTTTTTCTCCACTTTTTAGAGCTTTAATGAATAAAATTACTCAATACTTGTGATTATCTTGTGCTTTTTCTGTCTGTTGTTTACTTTTGAGACATTATTTTTTAACAATAATTCTAACAAATGAAAACACTCAATATTCTAATTTTATATCTTAAGTTATTTCATTACCAAATAAATATGATTATACTATCACTAGAAAGGTAAACAGTAAAATTCGTCGCTAATCCCATGTACAGACGGGTAATGAATTATCAAAAAAAATTCTTAGCTATGTTAATTTAGTGGCGGATTAAGGATTCTTAGCTTGTCATTATTTTTTAAATTTATTATTTAAATATTATTATAATATTACTCGGGAGGAGCTATGAAAATTAAGGACCCCTAGAAATATGGTGAGGGGAAAATATATGATAATGTATGAAATTAAGAGACTTCTAAAATAAATATCCTAAAATATATGAGAAGAACAAACAACAACAACAAACTCAGTGTAATCCCATCAAGTGGGGCTTGAGGAGGGTAAAATGTACGCAGTTTATACCGCTACTTCCGAAGAAGTAGAGAGGTTGTTTCCGATAGTCCCCCGACTCAAGATAATGAATGGTTAACAAGGTTATAGTAATACATGAAACAGAATAGGTGGTATAACCAAAATAAGAAATGAGAGATAATAAAAATAGAGCTAAGGGAGCCACGAAAATAAGAGCAATATGAAATTTAAAAAACAGGATATGGGAAGAATGATATGATAAAATAAAAGAGGTAAAGAAATTAAATAACTATTTTTAATATTAGGAGAAAGGAGTCCATAGTTTTTTTTTCCCAGCAATAACGTAGGTTCTCTTTTCCTTTTAGAGGTCGTTTGGTGTGAGGTATAAGGGATAAATAGTTCAGAGATAAAATGAAGGACTATTTTATTATATTCCAT
>NC_061122.1:37477759-37497565 GCF_002878395.1 Capsicum annuum | reverse complement strand
AGTTTTTCATCAATTTAACCCTTAAAACAACTCTAATTCTTTATTTTAACTTGGATTTCAAAGATTTTACTCGGTAAGCTGAAAAATGATTTTTCTTCAATTTGAACCTCATTTTTTACTCTATTTGACTTTGATTTTCAGCTGTAGATTTCTAAAAATATGAAAAATATATTTTTGAAGTGAAGTTTCAATTTTGCCCTTCTTTTTCAAAAATCTATTCTGGGGGTTCGTTTTGACCCCAAACCAAAAGTAGTTAATATGGGTGTCATTGGTTTTGTTTTGATGCGTAGATTTTATATTTGATGTTTTTAGTGGAGTTTGGTATCATTAGTGAAAAGTAAGGTTGTGGGTTCAAAGTGTAACGAATTAATTTTGGCATTCGAGGTAGGCTATGACTTAACTCTTTTAGAACAGGCTGGGTAGTAAATAATGATACAAAATACATGTTAAGGGTGATAAATAATTATGAAAAATGGCTATCTATGTTTTGCGCCCATGTAGGGGCCCTATATGTGATGTAATTGTTAAAATTAAGATATGATGTGATATGTGTAATTTTGTGGGGCTCCTATATGGTGTTGATAGCCTTGAATACATGTGAATAATTGTATTGTGTTGTTAAAATGCCTAATGCGGTTTCATTGGTATATTATGATATATCCATTCTTATTGGTATATGAGACATATGGAAATTCATGGGTGAAACGGAAGTAATGAGTGGATGTTGGCTCTCGAGGTTGTGAAATTGTAACATCGTGATTAGTTGTGGGAATATATCATGTGGAATGGGTGTGAAAATACATCACGTGGATTGATTATGGAAATACTTATTTTGAATGGTTGTGAACATTGCATCGCCATTCTCATGTCCTTATACATATCATTTCACTTATTCGTTTTACTGCTTTATATATACTTGTTGTCAGGTATGTGTACTTGAATTATGTCTTATGTTATGTATGTGGTTTGAAATACTGGAATGCTGAATATTGGTATTGGATATTGGATTTTATGGACCATCTCCGAAGGATCATGCCGGAGAATAGTTGTGGATATTGGTGATCTTGAGGCTGTGTGCCAAACTTGAGGTTGTGTGCAAAACTTAAGGTTGTGTGAAAAACTTAAGGTTTTGTGCCAATACCACGCATCATCATCATCATATACATTGCACCCGCTTTATTGTATTTATGTTGGGTTTGAATTGTCATATTGACTTTCCATCTACCTATTTGTTCTATATCTTGACTCGTTACCGTCTAATTATTCTGTTTTCATTTAATTATACTTGATGATCTTGATTATACATGTCCCTCTTTTGTTCTACCTGTATGTGATATTATGTATATTTGTATTCCAATATTGTGTGTTGTTGTATTATATATATATATATATATATATATATATATATATATATATATTATAGAACTATTAGTACAAGTGGTGTGGGCTACCATTGTGGGATATTTTGAGCTTATAGGTGACGTTCCCTTAGTGTATATTTTGTATGCTTTATTTTCTACTTTGCTTGGTCGACCTATGATACCTACTGAGTACAAGTGGACCGTACTCTTACCTACTGCGCCCTTTCAGTGTAGGTCCTAGCTTGATGACGCCTCAGCTTTCTTAACTGAGGTAATCGTTGGAATTTTCAAGGTAGCGGTTGGACATTTATGCGTTCAGAGTTCACCTCTATCTTTCTATATTAGTTATGTCTTTATTAGTATTCGGAGACAGATATTATTCCCTTGTGGTTATTTGTCTGATGTATTTGACTCCTGGATTGTATTAGTACTTCTTACACTATTGACACCTGGTTTTAGGCATGATTGGTATTTTGTATAAGTTCTTTCCGCATTGTTATGATTACTTATATGGTTGAGCTTTGTTCTAGAAGCCTTACCTTGGGATATTTCTATCTTTTTCAATTTTTGTATTAGTTTGGGTGATAGTCTTATTTGTTAAGTTACGCTATGAAAAGTGTCATCATGACCCTCATTTTTTGGTCGTGATGAATTGGTATCAAAACCGCCAGGTTTCATTGCTCTCGATGGTGTAAGAATGAGATGTAGAGTCTCGTAGATCGGTGTATAGACGTTTGTATCTATCTTCGAGAGGCTATAGAATGTCTTTAGAAAACTTCCCTTATTTCATTCTTTATCGTACGAAGTTCTTTCATACCTTCTGTTCTGAGTTGTGTTTTACTCTTTCTACGTGAATGTGTGGGTTATACTACTATTAGTTGAGAGATGCTGTGAGAAATTGGTGGAGATTGTTATGTTTCTCTATAGTTGGCTACATCTCTGATGGTTGTGTTTGGGTTTTTTTCCAGAGTATAGTGGAACATGCTAAGATGATAGAGGATATTCTTAGTGCATCTCAGGGAGGCACCAGGAAGGCGCAATATTTTGGTGAGTTCAGGAGTCAGACCTTTCGAGGCAGAGATTTTAGAGGTTCTCATGGATACCATCATAAGCAAGTGGCAGCTTTACAGAGTTTACGTGGTGGGTCTTCTAGTTCAATAGTTTAGGGTAGCTATTTAGGCCCAGTTGTACCTTGTAATATTAAGACTGGTCTTACAAGTTGTTATATATGTAATGAGATTGGCCATGTAGATAGGGATTGTTCCCGTTGGGTGATTTAGGTTACTCCTATTTTAGATGTAAGTAGTAGGGGTTCTAACAGAGGTACGAGAGATAGAGATGGTGGAGCTCGTGGTGGTGGTCATGGGGACACCCAGGCAGTTAGTGGATGTGGTCAGTGTTATGCTATACCAGCCAGACCTGAGGCAGAGGCTTTTGATGCTGTGATTACAAGTACTATCCCCATTTGATTTAGACCTGTATATGTATTATTTTATCCTAAATCAACTTTTTTTTATATGTATATGTATTTTACTTTGGGTTCGATTCTGTTAGTGAGCCTCTTCCCATGCCTATTCGTGTATCTACCTCGGTAGATGATTCTTTAGTTGTGGATCAAGTGCACCAATCTTGTGTTGTGACTTTTACCGGGCGTGAGACTTTGGTAGACTTGCTTATGTTAGACATGATCAATTTTGATGTTATTTTGGGTATGGATTTGTAATACCCCGTATTAAATTTAGCTTAGTTCGGCTCCTAGTGCTTGCATAAAAGGCTTAAAGCCTGAAAATTTAACTAAGTGTAGAGGTCTTAGTTTTATTTTTGACCTCTTAACTTTGAGGATTTATAATTTGACCTTTTGGACTATGAGACGATGGTTTTTGAGACAATTCACGATCAGAGGTGCAAAGAGAATGTCTTGGGGAAGTTTTGGAATTTTTGGATAAGGTTTAGGCCATGTTTGGATTATGATTCAAGCAGCTCAATGCGATTGCATCGTGTCACATCGTTTGTAGTGATGGGCACATCATCGCACCGTGCTAGGCCTCTTATCAAAATTCCAATTACAAAATTAATCTCCTGAGGGGCATTTAGTTCTTTTCCCATTACTCTAAGTCGTAAAAACACAAGATTAAATGTCGGTTAAGGTATTATTTGCCCATTCTCCTTTAATTTCCCCCCAAAGAAAACCCTAACCTCCTTCCAAGAACAAAACTTCATTAATTTCTCTTCAAGATAAGCAAGAATTTAAGATTCCTAATCCAAGAAGTTCAATAAAGCTTTCAAGATCATCTCCAAGGCTTTCAAAGTCAAGCTTTCTTTACCAAGTCAAGCCTATCAAGTTATGCGGGGTTTTGAACAAGGATATCCTTTCACCTTTGTGCCCAAATTGCATGATTTTAAGATTCAATTTACTTATTTTGAATTAAGGTTCATACCCAAGTTTCTATAATCTTGAAGCATGTGATTATCATGAGATTTAAAGCTTAGGGTATGTTTATGTTTTAACTTATAAAATTTATATTATGAATAAGATTGCACTATTTTGATTTGATATTGTTGAAGTATTTGAAGATAGTTATTGAACATGAAATGTTGTTATGGATCACCATAATTTTTAATCATAAATTTCAAGCCCTAAGTTTAAGTGTTGAGATTTCAAGAAAATTATATTCTTAAGTTCTTCTTTGATAAGTTTATACCAAGATTTAAAGAAAGAAGTGATCTTTTGATCCTAAGCTAAGATTTAGAATCCACATTTTCTCATCTTGAGTTTGAATTAAATCAAAGAGAAGCATAACTAGTTTTCATTTTATAAACTCTTATGCTATTTTAAGGTGGATTTCCTAAAGTATGAGCATATAAGTAATAAGGGAGTAGTATTTAGCACTGAGTTAGGTATGATTTCAAGGTCGCATGCCATAGAACTACAAGCTGGATGAAGTTAAAGATAGTGATCACTTAAGTTAAGGTTCTATTTCGATGGCAAGGGTAGAACAACTCTCCCCAATGTGGGTAAGACATTGGAATCCATGATATCTCACATAGTTTATGTCAGTTAGAAAAACCTCCCAAAAGAAAAAGTAGAAGCAAAATTTTTAAAAACTAAGTGTTATGACTCACTAAGTTATCTTTATGTTTCATTACTCATGGTTATGATTTTACAGCTTTTGTTTTATTTAAGCCCAAAGTGAGTCATTTACACTTAGCATGCATTATTTGAAAGTCTATGTGCATATTGAGTTATTATTTTGCTTATGCATTCACCCCCGCAGGATCAGTACATCCACAAATACTGATCCACATATATCTATGTGCTACATTGTTTCATAATATAGGTTCTGGTGCTCAATTCCATCAGTGTGATTGACTACTAGCATCTTCACCTACATCCCAACACTTGGTGAGTCCTCATAGTTTGAGGACCCATTTTATCAAACTTTTCATTAATGAAGTATTCTAGGCATTTGATTTCAATTTGAGTTGGGTTAGCTGGGGCTTGTTCCAGTGGCTCTCTAGTTAGATGTAGAAGCTTGTCCGACTGGTTTCTGTTTTAGATTTTAAAGTGTTTGTTTTCAAGATTTCCAAGTTTAAGACTTCCAGTTAAGATATTAATTTAGTTTTAGTTAAGATTTCGTATATCAATTTTACTTTTGTTATGAGTTTTAAAGTTGTTAGAAGGCTTAAAGGGTTAGCTTGGGACTACTTGTACTCTTGAGCATTGTGTGACGTTCAAGGTGTATTTTTGGGGTGTTATAGGATTGGTTGGCTCCTTATAATGTTGTTCTAGATTGTTATGCCAAAACTGTGACTTTAGCTTCATCTGGTGTGTCAAGAATAGCTTGGAATGATGCACTTTATTCGATTTCTAAGAGGATTATATCTTATGCTTAGGCTCATAAATTAATTAAGGGGGGATGTTTATCTTACTTGGCTCATATTCGTGACACCATTTTTTTTCACCTCTTTCCTTAGATTTTGTCTGTATTGTCCGTAAGCTTATGGATGTGTTCCCTATTGACTTGCCTAGTATGTCACTGGATCAAGATATTGATTTCGCTATTGATGTTAAGCTGGGCACTAAGCCCATCTATGTTCTTCCTTAGAGGATGGCCCCAGTAGAGTTAAAGGAATTGAAGGATCAGTTGCAGGAGTTGTTGGATAAATGATTTATCTGACCTAGTGTTTTGCCTTGGGGTGCACCTATCTTGTTTGTGAAGAAAAAAGATGGGTCTATGTGGATGTGTATTGATTATCGATAGTTAAATAAGGTAACGGTTTATAATAAGTATGCTTTTCCCCGCAATGATGAATTTTTTTATAAGCTTGGAGTGCTGCGGTGTTTTTACAGATTGATTTGAGGTTTAGTTATTACTAGTTGAGGATTAGAGCTTTGGATATTTCAAAGACAACTTTTTGGACTTGATATGGTAATTGTGAGTTCTTGGTCATGTCTTTTGGGTTGACCAATGCCACTACCACATTCATGGAGTTGATGAACCGGTTATTTTAACTGTATCTTGACTCTTTTGTTATTGTATTTATAGATGATATCTTGTTTTATTCAAAGGGTAAGGTTGAGCATGAGGAGCATTTATAGATTGTGCTTCAGAGATTGAGGGATGAGAAGTTGTATGCTAAGTTCTCTAAGTGTGAGTTTTGGTTAGAGTCTATTTTTTTCTTGGGTCATATGGTGACTTAGGAAGGTATTTTGGTTGATCCAAACAAGGTTGCAGCAGTTCATGATTGGATAGACCTATATCGGCCATCGAGATTCAAAGTTTTATTGGCTTAGTAGGTTATTATTAGCGTTTTATTGATTTTTTCTCTTCTATTACAGCTCCATTGACCATGTTGACCCAGAAGAAGATTTCTTTTAGTGGTCCGATGCTTGTGAGGCGAGCTTATAAAATCTCAAGGATTTGTTGACTTCAGCTCCTATCTTGACTTTGCCCAAGGAGGGCATGGCTTTACTATCTTTTGTGATGCTTTAAGTGTTAGGTTAGGTGATATATAAATGTAGAATGGCAAGGTGATTGCTTATGCATCTCTTCAGTTGAAGCCTCATGAGAGGAATTATCCTACCCATGATTTAGAGTTATACACAGTTGCGTTTGCCTTGAAGTTATGGAGGCACTACTTGTATGGAGTCCGTTGTGAGATATTCTCAGATCATCATAGCCTTCAGTACTTCACCCAAGGAGATCATAATATGAGGCAGCATTGTTGGCTTGAGTTGCTTAAGGATTATGACTTTACTATTCTCTATCAATCGGGCAAGGCTAATGTTGTTGCGGATGCCTTGAGTCAAAAATCGACTAGCATGGGTAGCTTGGCACATCTTTTGACCCAGGAGAGACTTTTGGTCTTTGAGGTTTAGTCTTTAGCTAACCAAATGGATAGGCTTAATATTTTGACACTTGGGTATATTTTTAGCTTTTATGGAGGCTAGATCTTCTTTGATGGAGCAGATTTGAGCTCATCAATTTGATGATGTTGGATTGAGGTTGATTCAAGATAAGGCATTGAGTAGGGAAGCTAAGGAAGCCTCACTTGATTCTGATAGAGGTTTGTGGATTGGAGGCCGAGTTTATATGCCGAGAATGGGTGATTAGATTAGGTTGATCTTGAAAGAGGCCCACAAGTCCATAAATTCTATCCATCCAGATATGGCTAAGATGTATCATGATTTAAGGAAGCATTACTAGTAGGGTGGTGTGAGGTGAGATATAACATATTTTGTGGCTCGTTGCCTTTGTTGTCAGCAAGTGAAGGTCGAGCATATAAGACCTGGTGAATTTCTTTAGAGGTTGCCCATTCCCAGGCAGAAGTGGGAATACATCACCATGGATTTTGTGACCGGTTTGCCTCATACATCTCATGGTTCTGATAGTGTTTGGGTCAACATGGATCAATTGACCAAGTTAGATTATTTAATTCTTGTTCAAGTCTCAAGTTTGGCTCGTATCTATATTTGTGAGATTGTTCATCTGCATGGTGTGCAGATGTCTATTATTTCAGATTGAGGTTTTGTGTTCATATCTCACTTTTGGAAAACTTTTCAGGATGATTTGGGTACTCGGGTTGATCTTAGCATGATGTTTTACCCCAGACTGATGGCCTGTCAGAGCAGACTATCCAGGTTTTGGAGGATATGCTCCTCGTATACGTGATTGATTTTTGTTCCCAATAGGAGCAACATTTGTCTTTAGCAGGGTTTGCATATAATAATAGCCACCATTCCAGTATAGATATGGCTCCTTTTAAGGCATAGTATAGTAGGCGATGTCGCTCCTCAGTGGGTTGGATTGATGTTTTAGAGGTGAGACCTCGAGGTACAAACTTGCTTTGTGTGTCTTTAGATAGAGTCCGAGTCATTCTGGATAGACTTAGAGCAACTCCGAGTAGATAGAAGTTCTATACTGACCGTAGACTTCGTGTTATGAGATTTGGTGTTGGTGATCGTGATTTCCTTTGAGTTTTACCCATAAAGAGTGTGATGAGGTTGGGAAGAGGGGCAAGCTTAGCCTCATGTTTTTTGGTCCATTTGAGATTATTTGGACTATTGGTGATGTGGCCTATGAGTTGTCCTTTCCTCTTGATGTATGAGCCGTTCATCCAGTTTTTCATGTTTTTATGCTTCGCCATTATATTCCTGATGAGTTAATGTGATTCGTTGGGAGTCAGTTCAGTTAGATGAGCGTTTGTCCTTTGTTGAGGAACCGGTTTCCATTTTGGCTAGGAATGTTAGCCGATTGTGCTCTAGAGTTATCCTTGGGGTTGAGGTTTAGTTGCTACATCGACCTGTAGATGAGGCTACTCTGGAGATTGAGTCTGATATGCTTAGTTCCTATCCCTAGCTCTTCATTGATTCAGGTATTTCTTTGTCTTAGTTCGAGGATGAACTAGATTTTTAGTGGTGGATGATGACACGATCAAATTTTTGATAAAATATGTGAAATATGTATTTTTGTGATATTTGACTATTTTACCCCTCCCCTTAGTTGCATTATGGTAATTCTGGAGTGTGAGGGGTGATTGGCACAGTTTTTAATGCATTGTGGTACATTTATGTGATATTGTGATTTTTGATGGCTTGGAGAGCCTTATTTTAGACTGATGAGGATATCTTTTAATTCGTACGATGGATGGACGAACGGACAGTGCGCCAGCAGCTGTGGAATATCAATTTAAGGCTAGGTAGACCTTTGGTTCGGGTCTCAGTGCACCCGAGCTCATTTCGACCTATTGATTGGAAAGTTGGAAAATTATAAATATGGGTGTGGGACCCACATTTAATCAAAATGAACTCGGATGGAAAATCTGACTTTGCCAAAAGATCCAGAATATCAATTTTAGGGTGTGAGCATATTTGGTGTGATTTTACGGCTTTTAAATCTCATTTCGACCCTCGATTTAGAAAACTGCTATTTCGGATTTTGGGGATCAACTTTTTGAAAAGGATGTTTTTCTGAAAATCTGACTTCTCCAACGTGTTCGGATTGTCGAATTTAGTATAGTTGCAAAGTTCGTTTGCATGTATCGGACTCCGAACGAATTTCGGGCTCCCCATTGAAGTCTAATCTACCAAAAAAACTGAACTGATATTGCAGAAAAATCTGTTTTAAATAGCAGATTTTTCACCTCTCTTTGGCCCATTTTACTCATTTTTATCTTGACTCTTGAGAGTTCAACCCTAAAATAGTGTGGGAGCTTAAAAGTGAAATTTGTAAGAGCTTGGATAGCTAGATTAACACCTATTCCTTGGTTTTACTACGGATTTAAGGTAAGAATTCACCCTTTTCTTAGTACTTTCTTGATTAATTTCTGAAAACCCATAAAATCTTAGGGCTTGATTTTAAACCTCAATTTCACTTCTTTTTACTAGAATAATGTTGTTATCATATAATTACTAGTTTTTCATCAATTTAATCCTTAAAACAACTCTGATTCTTGATTTTAACCTGAATTTCAGAGATTTTACCCGGTAAAGCTTGTCACGCCCCCTTTTTACCAAAAAGATATAATTTTAAGGTTGAAAAGGGTTAAACTATGAAGTGACAAAAGAAAACCATCTATTCTATAAAAGAACTTTTAACAATCAAAATTCAGAGTTGCCACTTGGCATAATTTGTTGTGCCAAGTCACCTTTGTAAATCCTTTTTCAAAATAATTTTTTAACGCTTTCAAAACTGGTCCACGAACAGAGATTTCGGTTAAAGAATTTTGTTGACCGAGGGGAAGGTGTTAGGCATCCCTCGATCCCGTGGTTCAACTATGGTTGCTATGTAGAGTATATCGGCTCGTATGACACTATGAAATGTATAAACCAACAAAAAACATAAATAAAAAAACAAATAACCAAGACAATAAAAAATTTAAAAACAGTATCCAGTCCAATTTATTACAAACCAAAATAAAAATGCTGAAATAAAACCTAAACTATTCTAATAGTCCTAGATATGCTTTACTCGATTCCTCAGGCCTTGATCACGAGCTTCTTTTGCATACACGATACTTCGGGGCATTCCCCAATGAATAAGTACAATGTGACCTCGGGGCATTCCCCTGCGAATGAATACACTTGATGAAATGCGATAAAAGTGGAGAAATCACTCAACACAAATATTTACACATTCGATGCTATAGAATCCTGCGAGGTTCCTACCCTAAAACCTAGAATTTGCCTATCGATTTCGGCCTAAAACATAACTCTATCAAATTTTTCAAAATTAACATCCATTTCGAATCCAACAATAATCAATGAATCAAAGCACAACAATATTAACCTTTTTTTTTTATAAATTTTTCAATTTCGTCCCACACAATCAATTTTAATTCTCAAACGAGATATCATTTCATCACATTACCCAAACCAATGGAATAAAAAAAATAGCTTCCACCACCAATAAATATCAACCAACACACAATATTCAAATCAATGCATCGAGAATAATAAACAATAAAAATAAAAGAGGGAAAGAATAGAGTTGGACCTCAATTAAAGCTTTTATTGTGTCAAATTATGTGATCAAAAGACGAGACCGAACCCAAAACCTCGAATCAAGCCTCAATACGAACTCACAAATTGAACAAAATTGAAACTGAACCAACTCCCAATCAACCTGACAGGACCATTTTCTATTTCGGTCGTGTTCCAATAAATTTCATCGGGATCGACTGAAATGGGTCAGGTTGTTAATTTGGATGCCGGCATTGCTATTTTTGATGAGATTTGAACTTGCCGGAGCTTTGATGGACCCTAAAAGTCATCAAAAATAATATTTCTTGATGATATTTCAGTAGAGAATGAGAAACAGAGAAGGATTTAAGATTTTTGGGGCAACGGGTGGTCAGACTCGGTGAGGAAAGGCCTATCCCCAATGGGATGAGAGATTTCTGGCGGTTTCAGACATGGTGTTCCAACAATGGTTCATCCAGAATGCAAAACTTGTTGGTCATTGTTTTTCGATGATTAACTAACCAGAAAAATTAAGTTTCACCCCTCTCTCTCTCTAATCCTTTCAATCTATATCCTTTCTTGCTCAAATCTCCCAAATTCTCTCTAATTTTTCTCACTTCGATCAGCTCCCTCCCTGTTTTCAGTCTGTTTTCCGCCTGAAGAACATGGTGATGAAATTAAAAGTTGGGAGCTTGTCTGGAAAATAGAGTGAGAAAATTACAAGTCAGGAGCTTGCTTGAAGAATAGAGTGATGAAATTACAAGTCAGGAGCCCGCATGAAGAACAAGGTAATGAAATTGAAAGTTAGGAGCCCACTTGAAAAACATGGTGATGAAGTTGCAAGTCAGGAGCCCGCCTGAAGAACAGGGTGAAGAAATTAAAAGTCAGGAGCTTGCCTGAAGAATAGGGTGATGAAATTTCAAGTCAAGAGCCCGCCTGAATGACAGGGTGATAAAATAGCAAGTTAGGAGCCCGCCTGAAGAATAAGGTGATAAAATTTCAAGTCAGGAGCCCACCTGAAGAAAAGGGTGAAGAAATTGAAAGTCAAGTAATAAGGTTAAGAGATTAAAATTCAAGCAACAAGGTAAAGCAATTGAAAGTCAATAAAGTGAGTAAATTATACGTCGGGAGTAAGCCCGAAGAATAGGGTGATAAATTGGAAATCAAAAGATTAAAAATATCAAGTCAGGATCCCCCCTAGACAATAGGGTGATGAAATTGAAATAGAAGCAACAAGGTGAAGAAATTGTAAGTCAGGAACCCACCTAAAGAATACGGTAAAGATTTTCAAATTCAGGATCAAGGTTCAGAAGTACCACCGACAGAACAAGGTCAATTTGTGAGTTTATTTCCAATTCCAAATTTGTGTAGAGAAAGAATCTATTCTCAAGTTCAACCCAAAGAAGATCATATCTTTTCTCAATTTTGAAAGAATTAGAAACTCAAGTGAAGAGTCCAAAAGAAGCTGCATAGATAGGACTTTTGCAATTTCATTTATCTTTTAACTTGTAATTTTCATTTTTGATGTAATGACAGAGTTGCAGACCGAAACCTCGATAGGACCTCTCTCAACTCTCCAACTCGATATAGTCCCTCTCCTTCAAACCCTTTGAAATACTTGTGTCTTGACTCCCACATAACTTGAGATAGGTAGAATGCCCAAAATCAAGATTCAGTTGCCTTTCTTTCTCCTGCTTCTTTCTTTTGAATAATGGCCGGGACAAAATTCTGTCTCATTGTCTACTTCTTTGTTTGCAAATACTTTGTATTTACACCCAAATATGGGCATGATGTAGACACATAATTTTGTACCTTTCAAAAGATGAATTTACCCATTTACTCCACTTTACCATACACGCCACCTCATTTTAATAATTTTTCACAAAATGAAAAAATAACCAACTCTCATTAATAAATGCATAATAAAAATAACAACCTATCCATCTCACACCTTATCCTAACAACCCCCTACTCTTTACCCCACCCCTAGAACCCTAGACCCCCCCTCTCACACCCCAATTCATATTTTTTCTATTTTAGCTATACACACTCTCATATATAGGGGAATTCATTTACACACATTAGGGGTGAACATTAACACACACTACATCACTCCTCCATTGGACAATACACACAGTGATAAAAGCAGACTCACGCATAAAAACCAGTAAATACAGGAGAGAATACTCCATTCTTTTCCTACTCATATTCATGCATACACACCATTTCACAATTCATAAACACACTCACACCATCAAAATTACACATACATTCATAAGGAAGAGAAAAAAATATATGCACACACTCACATAGTAAAGACACACACATCATCCTCACTAGAAATTAGAATAAAACACACCCAATCAGAGAAGATTGAGAGAGGGAGAAGGAGCAATTAAGCGAGAAAGAGAAAAAGTTTGAGATATAGTAAAAAATAGAGTCGAACAGAGGGGAGATCGCAAAAATAGAGAAAAAAACATGAAGAAAAATGAGAGAGTGAAGAAAAGAGAGAAAAGTTGAGAGATATTTTTGTTTCCGGAGAGTCATCACCAAAAAATGTTTATTCTATTCTTTATTTTCCATTTTCACTTCTATTAAGATCACCGGAGCTCTGGCGAAGAAAAAACCATAAACCCAACCACTTTTCTTTCACTGTCCGACCATAGAACCCCCTTTTTTGTCTCAATTTTCACCAAAAAGTAATAACAGCTCTAGTTCCGCTAAAAAAGACATAAAAATATTAACATCATTCCTATTCTTCAATACAATATTAGCAGAGTATGAAATTGGTTACTATCACTATTTTATGATTTTGACTTGGATTGGTAAAAAATAAAAAGCTACATGGACGGAATTCGAAGTCGACATTATAGACTTGTGGGATTTCATTGGTGATGTTTGAATTGAGGTTCTCGGTGTGAACTCCATCTCTTTTAATTGAGTAATACTTGAATGAAAGCGACATTGAGGTCCACTCTTCATCTTATTCTCGATTTATCTTGATTTTTTAAAACTTTGTTTGGTGAATTTATTGGTGTATGGATTTTATTTTCATTGATTTTGACATCTTTGAAGCATCGTAAGTTCTTTTTGATATTGATCGATTGATTGCGTGAATTGGATAATAAAATGATTTGAGCTTAATTTGGGATCAAATCATAATTTGGGGTGCTATTGAAAGTTAGCTAATTTTTAATTTCATTTAGTTTATTTAATTTGACATCTTGATTTATTTGATGTTGCTAAACGTCGTAGTAACATGATAAGTCGACATTGATAGGAAAATCTTAGGTTGGATAGGCAAACCGTAAGAACCAATAATTGTTGAATGTTTGAAATGTTTGTTAAATGATTTCATTTTATTGCATTTGGATCAATTGTACTCATATGGCCGGGGAATACCCTAAGGTACATTGTATTTATTTACCAGGGAATACCCCGGCTTATGAATGCAAAGAATGTTCGTGATCAAGGTCCGAGGCAATGGGTAAAGCATAGTTAGTATAGTTAGGATAGTTTAGGTTTTCATTTTAGCATTTCTTACTTTGGTATGTAATAAATTAGACTGGACACTATTTTCGAGTTTTGAATTATTTGGATTTTTGTTTTTTCATGTTTATGTGTTTGCTGGTTTATGCATTCATAGTGTTATGTTAGCCGATATACTCTACGAAGCGACCGTGGTCGAACCACAAGATCGAATGATGCTTAACCTCTTTCCCTCGGTCAACAGAATTCCTTAACTGGAATCTCTATGTGTGGATCAGTTGTTAGAGTCAAATCATTTTGAAAAGGATTTTCAAATATGACTTGGTACACCCGATTTATGCCAATCAGCGACTCCGAGTTTAAATGTAACAATCCTTTTTTGAAATAAATTTTTATTTTAGTCACTTAATAATAAAATCTTTTTTGAACATAAAATCAATTTTTTGGGTAAAAAGGGATGTGACATCTCTGGCAACTCTGCTGGGGATTTTTCAGAATTTGAGCTTGTTTTTTAGTTGTATCGTCTTAGTTTTACCCTATAGGTGTATAAATATTTTATTTGTGTTATTATTTTATTATTGTTGGATGCCTACGTGCTCTTTGTTTATAATCTTTCTTTATGTGTTATCGCTTTATATCTGTCATCATATGCATAACCTAAGTTATTTCTTTCACAAAAAGTCTCAGTGTACATGTCGTGTACACGAAGTCTATTTGATTCACTCTTATTTTAAGAGGGAGAGCCATCGGACATATGGAGTGGGTGGAAAGCTCTCGCAGCCACTATCGACCATACGCTCCCCCGAACAGCCTTGTTAGTGAACCCCAGCCTAGGTCAGCTTTTAGCTCATGCTTATCTGCATCATATTGAGGTCTAGCGAGACCTACTTAGTCCTTTGTAGAAGACTCACCCAAAAATATCCCTACGTGCTAATTGTTGCATCTGTGAAGGTAACAGGATCATTTGATAGACTGATTAGGGAAAAAACTTGTGCTAGAATTAAAGGAGAGTGTGTAGGCAAGGAAAGGTGAAAAAAGGAAAAAATAAAATTGAATCCAAAAAAGAGTTTCATAATTTTTTAAAGTTCTTTATATATTTTGTCTTCCACACTCCAAAAATTCAAAAAGATATTTTTTTTTACCTTTTGCACTCATTTTCCAAAAAACCAAAAACATCAAAAAGATTTTCCTTTTATTTTTTGAGCAAGCATTCATAATTCAAAAACATCAAAAAAATGATAGAAGTTTTGTACATTTCATATAACGAAAATACCAAAAATATTTTTCTTTCATACTTATTGGTGTCATTTTTTCTGTTAAGTGTCAAATTGAAAGCTCAAAAAAGATTTTATTGACGTTTTTTATCTTTTGTTTGTGGTTGTGTCTCTCAAGTCAAGATTTAGTCGATTTTTCAATCTTTAATTGTCCAATCTGGATGAACCACACACACTTAATTTTCCTCTCTCGAGAGTGAGATATATAGGCAACCCTTCTAGGGTTCGGTGATCTTATTTAAGAAAATCCAAAAAAAATTTCTTCACTCTTCATTTAGAGTAGGTGTCATATGCATCTTTTAAAAACAAACTACAAAAAGGTTTTCCTTCAATAGGTTCAAGTTTTATTTTCGTATGAAAATCAAAAACAAAAATCCAAAAAGATTTTTCTTTGGTAATCATAGGTTTCATTTTGTATAGGGATGTTAAAGCTGAAAAATTCAAAAAGATTTTTGTCAATTCTTTTGACAATTTGTTATTTTCTTTTCTTCTTAAAGTTTTAAGAAAAAAGAAAGAGAGTTCGATTGGCCATACGGTGCCAAAACTTCATGAACTATGTACACCTAATTCTCCTTTTTAGGGAGTGAGACATGTAGGCGCGCTTCTTAGGTTCGGTGATCTTTTCTTAAAAAAAGAGAGAATTTTTTTTTGAAAAAATATTAAACTCTAACACATTTTTTAATCTCTTTTTCAGTTAGTTTAAAGTGGTTGGTTTGTGTCATTTTGGCTCGTCCTCCTTATTGCACCAACTTAAAGATAAAGTTATGTATAACAAGGATACCGAAGTTGTTGTTACTAATCAGATAGGGAGTTCGAGGAATGAGAATTTAAAAACTAATAAAGAGATTCAGAAATTAAGGTAGAAAATGATAGAAATACATCGAGCTTGGGCTAATGGGTTGCTGCCTCTTCCATTTCCTACTAATAATCTGTAATATCTTTCTAACTTACCTCCAGTGTCACATGCATAGTACCCTATTTTTGTTGACACGCTACAACATGCATCAGGATCTACTCTGGGTCAACAATATCCAAACACCTCCAATATTCATTTCCTCACTCCTCAACACAAAACTACCATATACTCTGCTCTACCTGTTGTTCATGTTTTTGCGGTACCACCCCCTCTTGAAACTCCTTCTTTTAATGTCCATCCAATAATTATGATTTCTCACTCTGCAAGTGAGCCCGTGTTGAATATTTATGGTGACCAATTGTGATTCCTCACTCTACAAGTGAGCTCGTGTTGAATATTTTTTCTGATCTGCATCATACTTTTAATACCACATTTAAGTTGACTAGTCCTTACAGCTACAGTCACCCACCTGAATTTCCTCTTAACACTGAGAAGCCTTTTATGACGGAAGAACAAGAGGAAATAACCAAAAAATTGAGAAGTTTGGAACTAGCTATGAAGAACTTCCAAGGACTAGGGGGTTACAAAAGTGTCTCGTATAAATATCTGTGCATATTCCAGGTATTAATCTCCCCCTTAGCTTTAAAATGTCAAAGTTTGAGAAATATGATGGGCATAGTGACTCGGTGGCATATTTGAGGCGTTATTGTAACCAATTAAGGGGCGTTGGGGGGGGGGGGATGAAGAATTACTCAAGGCTTATTTTAGTGAGAGTCTTTCAGGACTAGCTTAGGAATGGTTTGTTGACCAAGACATCAACAAATGGAATAATTGGAATGACCTAGCTAATGAATTTGTGCGACAATTCCAATACAATGTGGAGTTGATTCCTAATAAGAAATCCCTAACTAATATGAAGAAGAAGAGTACTGAAAGTTTCAAGGAATATGCTATTCGATGGCATGAATAAGCTACTAGGGTAAAACCGCCAATGAAAAAAAGGAAGAAAATGGAGGTGTTTATTCAAGCGCAGGATGAAACATATTATCAAAACTTGTTACCTTCATTAGGCAAGCCATTTATTGAGGTTCTCAAAATGAAGGAGATAAAATAGGATGGAATCAAGACTGGTTGCATTATGAGTTTCACAACATTGAAAGCAACTACTCAAGCAATTCAAAAGGGTTTAGGAAATTTTGGAGGGAAGAAGAATGAGGAAGATGTAGCTGCTATTGTAGTTGGGAAACGGGCATGTCCAAGAAGACCACATCGTCGTTACCGTCAGGCTCAAACATAAGTTCATACCCAAGCTCCACATAATCACTCCCAAAATCCACTATACTAAATTTCCCCACCTCCATATCCAGTATATAACAAACAACCACATGTTCAACCCCTATCTTACCCATAATGGCATGCACAAAATCCTCAGTCATCCTCAAACTCCACAAACTTACCAAAACCCTTCTAGGCTCAATTTTCAATCCAAGCCAAATAATGAAATGACACAGAAGTTGAGGGATAATTTCACACCAATTAAAGAGCCGTATGCTAATTTATTCTAGAGATTGGTATAGTGGGGCATGATCACTCCTTTCCTTGGGTATACTCCTAACCCGCATTCAAGAAATTTTGATCCTAATGTACGATATGCATATCATTTTAATGTTCAGGGTTACAGTATTGAAGATTATTGTTCTTTGAAAAGAGAAATAGAAAATATGATTCAAGATAAATTGATTATGGTGTAGAACATTGATAGTGGTGAAACCTCTAGTTATGCTAATATGCAAACCAGTGGCTAAGATGTCAGGCTCAATAATTGAGAAGTCACTCCTCTCCATACTATGAAGGGATTCGGTATCTTATTTTTTTCTGTTATCCAAATTATTTTAGGGTTGTAGTTCAGGATTTATATCATTTGGTCTCTTTGTCATTTATGTTCAAACCCTTTTATCTTTCATTTCAACAAAATGGAGAGTCCATTTTCCCTTTGTATTTTAAATATGTGTTGTTTGTTTGTCTTCTTTATACAATACATTTTATGTTGGTTCTAGTGATATGACATGCCTATAGAATTTTTAGTTAGATCTTCAAATTTAGTTTAATTATAAAACATTCAATCAGAGGGTTAAAGTCATAAAAAAAGAAATATATGAGGAAATAGGTAGGGTGTTGTGACTATTGGTGACCAAGTTGAAGCCTTCTTTAAAAATTAAGTTAATTATTTTTTGAGTCACAAGAATAAATTGATCATTAATTAAAAGCCATATGTCAATTAGGTCAAGCAGTGGGTGCACGATCCTATGTCAAAAGAAACAGGAAGATAATCAGCTCCACAAAAGCATGAGTCATTGATGTGAGGGATGTACAATAAAGATGGAGTTGTATGTTGGGAAAGTACAGAAGAAGTAGTGACACACATGCTCAATTCAAGTTAATACTGTGAAAAAGTATCATAAATGATCTTTATCTCCAACTTCCATATTACATGCTTTGTACTTATATTTTTAAGGATTGATATGAAGAAGGCATTACATTATGCTATCCAAACTTGGTGTCATCCTTTGTTTACCCCATTTGATCTTTAGTGTTTTTTTATTTTATACCCCTCTTTTGGAATCAAGATAGAGTTAGCAAAATTTAAGAAAAAATGGCGAGCAAAAGAATAGAGGTAAAAAAATTTAAGAAAAAAGAGGGAAAATATGTCAAAAGGGAAGAAAAAGGATGGGTGTGATGAAAAATAGAGTCAGAAAAATTTCAAAGAGAAAAGATTAAATAAAAAAAAATCAAAGTCAAGCAAAGGAGCAAGTTGCCGGAACTATGTGTGACCTGATGCTCCTCTCTTAGGGGTGAGATACGTAGACTGTCCTACTCCAGGCTCAGTCCAACCAAATAAATAATTTAGAATTACCCAGTCAATAGAAACTGAGGCATGGGATATTTTTTTTATTGTTTGAGTCGATTCCAAAAGTTGTAAGTCCCACCCCACTTCAAGTGTTATTTGGGCCTCATATCATCCTTTCTTCTAACCTTACTCAAAATCCAAGTTACATCCAAAGAATGACCTTTAGATCAACTTTTGAGGATATTAAGGCTAATCATACAATGGATATGATGATGCATTTTGAGAACTACTTATCTTCCTTAGCATAAAGAATCAAGAGAGAAATAAAATGAGAGAGCATTATTGGTGAAAACCCTTAAAGGCACCATAAAACTATTATGAGTTGAGAGAATGAAATGAGAGAGTCTTATTGGTGAAAACCCTCACGGGCACCGTAATACAATTGTGAGTTGGAAAAACTAAAAATGAGAGAATTTTGTT
Organism: Capsicum annuum; assembly: GCF_002878395.1. Taxonomy (NCBI): domain Eukaryota; kingdom Viridiplantae; phylum Streptophyta; class Magnoliopsida; order Solanales; family Solanaceae; genus Capsicum; species Capsicum annuum. The sequence continues at coordinate 37,478,295 of NC_061122.1, read as the reverse complement.
GGTGAAAACCCTCACGGACACCGTAAGCGATGGTAAGCTAAGGAAAATATGAATGAAAGAGGCTTGTTGGTGAAAACCCTCAAGACGTCACTAGCCGAATGAGGTCTATGAGTGTAATTGGCCTATGGAAGCAACTCAATTTTAGGGCCATTAACTCAACAATGACTGGTGAAAGTTTGGATAGAAAGATAAGGAAACTTAATTCAAAATGCATGACATAATCATTAGAGTTAACTATCACTTTTAGATAAAAAAAATTTTCTCTTCTCTGTTGCAATGGGGACATTCATTGTTTGTTCTTTCTTCTTTATATTATTTTTATTTTCTTGAGTCAGTTATTCAAATAGAAAGTCGTTTTTCTTGTGTCTTTGAGTTTAGTCCATGTTAAAACAAATGAAAAAGGATTTTACAACTTACTACCAACTTTTTTAATTGCACAAAGTAAGACAAAAGGCTGTCACATAAAGAAACAAGATTGTAAGTCAGACAAGGCATACAGAAGGTTGTTTTCAATGGACAAATTTTGGGGATTTGTG
>NC_061122.1:37452731-37477659 GCF_002878395.1 Capsicum annuum | reverse complement strand
AAAGTTTTTAGAAACTAAGTGTTATGATTCACAAAGTTATCTTTGTGTTTCATTACTCATGGTTATGATTTTATAGCTTTTATTTTATTTAAGCCCAAGGTGAGTCATTTACACTTAGCATGCATTATTTTAAAGTTGACGTACACATTGAGTTATTGTTTTACTTATGCATTCACCCTCACATAGTACATTCCAGAAGTACTAATCCACATATATGACTATGTGCTACATTGTTTCATAATGTAGGTTCTGGTGCTCAGTTCTACCAGTGTGATTGACTATTTTAAAGTGTTTGTTTTCAAGATTTCCAGCTTTAAGACTTCCAGGTAAGATATTAATTTAGTTTCAGTTAAGATTTTGTTCGTTAATTTTACTTTTGTTATGAGTTCCAAAGTTGTTAGAAGGCTTAAATGGTTAGCTTGGGACTACTTGTAGTCTTGAGCATCGTCTGACATCCAGGGTGTATTTTTGAGGTGTTATAAGATTGGTTGCCTCCTTATCATATCACCCTAGATTGTTATGCCAAACCGTGACTTTAGCTTCGGCGGGTGTGTCAAGGATAGCTTGGAATGGTGCACTTTATTCATGTCCTAAGAGGATTATATCTTATATTTAGGCTCGTAAATTGATTAAGAGGGGATGTTTATATTTTTTGGCTCATATTAGTGACACAGTTTTGTTTTTCCTCTTTCCTTGGATTCTATCAATATTGTCCATGAGCTTATGGATGTGTTCCTTACGGACTTTCCTAGTATGCCACTGGATTGAGATATTAATTTTTCTATTGATGTTGAGCCAACCACTAAGCCAATCTATGTTCTTCTTTATAGGATGGCCCCAGCAGAGTTAGAGGAATTGAAGGATCAGTTACAGGAGTTGTTGGATAAATAATTTATCTGACCTAGTGTTTCTCCTTAGGGTGCGCCTGTCTTGTTTATGAAGAAAATAGATTGGTCTATGTGGATGTGTATTGATTATCGACAGTTAAATAAAGTAATGGTTTAGAATAAGTATCCTCTTCCCTATAATGATGATTATTTGATCAGCTCGGGGTGCTACAGTGTTTTTACAGATTGATTTGAGGTTCGATTATCACCAGTTGAGGATTAGAGCTTTGGATATTTTGAAGACAGCTTTTCGGAGGTTATATGGTAATTATGAGTTCTTGGTCATGGCTTTTGGGTTGACCCATGCCCCTACCGCATTCATGGAGTTGATGAACTGGGTGTTTTGATCGTATCTTGACTCCTTTATTATTGTATTTATAGATGATATCTTTGTTTATTCCAAGAGTGAGGTTGAGCATGAGGAGTATTTACGGATTGTACTTCAGAGATTGAGAGATGAGAAGTTGTATACTAAATTCTCTAAGTGTGAGTTTTGGTCAGAGTCTGTTTCTTTCTTAGGTCGTGTGGTGACTAAGAAAGGTATTTTGGTTGATCCAGCCAAGGTTGCAGCGGTCCGTGATTGGGCTAGACCTATATCGACCATTAAGATTCAAAGTTTTATTAGCTTAGCAAGTTATTATCAACATTTTATTAAGGGTTTATTTTCTATTATAGCTCCATTGACCAAGTTGACCTAGAAAAAGATTTATTTTTAGTGGTCCGATGCTTGTGAGGCAAGCTTTCAAAAGCTCAAGGATTTGTTGACTTCAGCTCCTAGCTTGACTTTGCACAAGGAGGGCGTGGGTTTTACCATCTTTTGTTATGCTTCAGGTGTTGGGTTAGGTGATATATTAATGTAGGAGAGCAAGGTGATTGCTTAAGCATCTCTTCAGTTAAAGTTTTATGAGAGGAATTATCCTACCCATGATTTGGAGGTATGCATAGTTGTGTTTCCCTTGAAGTTGTGGAGGCACTACTTGTATAGAGTTCGTTGTGAGATATTCTTAGAACATCATAGCCTTCAGTACTTCACTCAGCGAGATCATAATATGAGGCAACATAATTATCTTGAGTTGCCTATGGATTATGACTTGATTATTCTCTATCAATCGGGCAAGGCTAATGTGGTTGCGGATACCTTAAGTCGAAAGTTAAATAGCTGGGTAGCTTGGCATATCTTTTGACCTAAGAGATGCTTTTGGCCTTAAAGGTTCAATCTTTAGCTAACCAGATAGTTAGGCTTAATATTTCTACACTTGGGCATGTTTTAGCTTTTGTGGAGGCTAGATCTTCTTTGATGGAGCAGATTTGGGCTCATCAATTTGATGATGTTATATTGAGGTTGATTCGAGATAAAGTGTTGAGTGGGGAGGCTAAATAAGCCTCACTTGATTCAGATGGAGTTATGGATTAGAGGACGATTTTGAATGCCGAGAATAGGTGATTGGATTAGGTTGATCTTGGAGGAGGCCCACTATTCCATATATTTTATCTATCCAGGTATGACTAAGATATGTCATGATTTGAGGCAGCATTACTGATGGGATGGTGTGAGGTGAGATGTAGTAGATTTTGTGGCTCGTTACCTATGTTGCCAGTAAGTGAAGGCCGAGCATATCAGAACTGATGGATTTCTTCACAGGTTTTCCATTCTCGGGAGAAAGTCAGGATACATCAACATGGATTTTGTGACTGGTTTGCCTCATACATCTTAAGCTTCTAATAGTTTTTGGGTCATCGTGGATTAATTGACAAAGTTAGCTCATTTTATTCTGGTTCAAGACTCGTTCAGTGCTGAGAGGTTGGCTCGTATCTATATTCATAAGATCGTTCATCTGTATGGTGTGCCGTTGTCTATTATTTCAAATTGAGGTTTTGTGTTCACATCTTAATTTTGGAAGACTTTTTAGGATGATTTGGGTACTCGGGTTGATTTTAGCATGATGTTTCACCCCAGACTGATGGCAAGTCAAGCAGACTATCCAGGTTTTGGAGGATATGCTCCGTGTATACATGATGGATTTTTGTACCCAATGGGAGCAGTATTTGGATTTAGCAGAGTTTATATATAATAATAGCTATCATTCCAGAATTGATATGGCTCCTTTTAAGGCATTGTATAGTAGGCGTTGTCACTCCTTAATGGTTCAGTTTGATGTTTTAGAAGTGAGACCTCGAGGTACGAACTTGCTTTGTGAGTCTTTGGATAGAGTTCAAGTCATTTACGATAGACTTAGAGCGACTCAGAGTAGGTAGAAAGGTTATACTGATCGTAGACTTCGTGCCTTGAGATTTTGCGTTGGTAATCGTGTTTTCCCTTGAGTTTCACCCATGAAGTGTGTGATGAGGTTGGGAAGAGGGGCAAGCTTAGCCCCATGTTTATTAGTCCATTTAAGATTATTTAGACTATTAGTGATGTGGCTTATGAGTTGGCTTTGCCCCTGATCTATCAACTGTTCATCCAGTTTTTCATATATTTATACTTAGCCATTACATTCCTGATGAGTCTCATGTCATTCATTGGGAGTCGGTTTAGTTAGATGACCGGTTGTCCTTTGTTGAGGAGCAAGTTTTCATTTTGGCTAGGAATGTTAGGCGGTTGTGCTCTAGAGTTATCCCTAGGGTTGAGGTTCAATTGCGACATCAACCTATAGATAAGGCTACTTGGGAGGTTGACTATTATATGTGTAGTTCCTATCCCTAGATCTTCATTGATTCAGGTATTTATTTGTCTTAGTTCGAGGACGAACTAGATTTTTAGTGGTGGATGATGTAACGATAAGTTTTTTGATAAAATATGTGAAATATGTGTTTTGTGATATTTGACTATTTTACCCCCTCCCGTAGTTGCATTATGGTAATTCTTGGGTGTGGGGGTGATTGGCATAGTTTTTGACAAATTTTGGTACCGTTTATATGATATTGTGGTTTTTTATGGCTTCGAGAGCCTTATTTTAGACTAATAAGGATATCTTTTGATCCGTGTGATGGATGGCCAAACGGATTGTGTACTAGCAGCTCTGGAATATCGATTTTAGGCTAGATAAACCTTTGGTTTGGGTCTCGATGACCCGAGCTCATTTTGACCTATTGATTGGAAAGTTGAAAAATTAGAATTATGGGTGTGGGACCTACATTTGGTCGAAATGACCTCGGATGGAAAATCTGACTTTGCCAACATATTCAGAATATCGATTTTAGAGTGTTAGCATATTTGGTGTGATTTTACTTCTTTTAAAATCTCATTTCGACCCTCGATTTGGAAAACTGCTATTTCGGGTTATGGGGGTCAACTTCTTGAAAGAGATGTTTTTCTGAAAATCTGACTTCTCTAACTATTTCGCTTTCATGTATAGCAGATTTTTCACCTCTTTTTGGCCTATTTTGCTCATTTTCATCTTGAATCTTGAGATTTAAATTCTAAAATAGTATGGGAGCTTAAAAGTGAAGCTTGTGAGAGCTTGGATATCGAGATTAGCACCTATTTCTTGGTTTTACTTCGGATTTAAGGTAAGAATTCGCCATTTTCTTAGTACTTTCAAAAATAGTATCCAGTCCAATTTATTACAAACCAAAATAAAAATGCTGAAATAAAACCTAAACTATTCTAATAGTCCAAGCTATGCTTTACTCGATGCATTAGACCTTGATCACGATCCTGTTTTTCATACACATACAATGATATAGAGTTCTACAAGGTCTCTACCCCAAAACCTAGAATTTGCCTATCGATTTTGGCCTAAAACATAACACTATCGAATTTGTCAAAATTAACGTCCATTTCGAATCCAACAACAATCAATATATCAAAACACAACAATATTAACTTTTTTTATAGATTTTTTAATTCTATCCCCCACACAACCAATTTTAATTCTCAAACGAGATATTATTTCATCACATAACCCATAACTAATGGAATCAAACAAATAGTTTTCACCACCAATAAAGATCAACAAACACACAATATTCAAATTAATACATCGAGTATAATAAACAATAAAAATACAAGAGGGAAAGAGTAGAGTTGGACCTCAATTGAAGCTTTTATTGTGTCAAATAATGTGATCAAAAAATGAGACCACACCCAAAACCCCGAATCATTCCTCAATATGAACTCACAAATTGTACAAAAATGAAACTGAACTAACTCTCATTCGAACTGACTGACCCATTTTCTATTTCGATCTTGTTCTAGCTGGATTTCATCAGAATTGACTAAAATGGGTCGAGTTTGTTAATTTGAATGTCGGCATTGCTATTTTTGATGATATTCAAACTCTCCAGAGCTCTGATGGACCCTGAAAATCATCAAAAATAATATTTCCAAGTGATATTTCATCGGAGAACGCAAAACGGAGGAGGATTCAGGATTTTTGGGGCTATTGGTGGTCAGACTCGATGAGGAAAGTCCTGTCTCTGGTGATATGAGAGATTTCTAGTGGTTTCAGACATGGTGTTCTAGCGATTGTATATTCAGAACCCAAAACTGGTTCATAAATGTTTTTCGGTAATTAACTCATTGGAAAATCAAGTTTCATCCCTCCCTCTCTCTAATCCTTTCAATCTATATCCTCTCACTCAAATCTCCCAAATTCTCTCTAATTTTTCTCACTCCAATCAAATCCCTACCTATTTTTAGTCTATTTTTGCATTCTTTTTTTATAGTGTATATTTACGTTTTTATATGATGGTGTGTGTGTGTGTCTTCCATTGTAAATATTTTTCTCATCTCCCTTTAGGCATAGGTGAGTGTATATGTATGGGTGAGTGAGTTGCTGTGTTTATGAGTATATAGATGAATGTGTGAAAATGTGTTTGCATATAAATAATCTGTTAAAAGAGATTGGGTTGAGGAAAATATGAGGGGTAGGGGTAGGGGCATGTGGGGTAAGGGGTGAGGGGGTGTGCTGAGGTAGGGGTAGGATATCTTCTAATTCGTGCGATGGGTGGCCAAACGAATTATATGCCAGCAGCTATGGAATATCAATTTTAGGCTAGGTACACCTTTGGTTTGGGATCGGGTGCACCCGAGCTCATTTCGACCTATTGATTGGAAAGTTGAAAAATTAGAAATATGGGTGTGGGACCCATATTTGGTTGAAATGACCTCAGATGGAAAATCTAACTTCGCCAACAGATTTGGAATTATCTTCTTTTCTGTTATCCAAATTATTTTAGGGTTGTAGTTCCGGATTTATCTTATTTGGTCTCTTTGTCATTTATGTTCAAACACTTCTATCTTTTATTTTGAACTAATAGAGTATCCTTTTTCCCTTTGTGTTTTAAATATATATTATATGTTTGTTTTCTTTATACAATACATTTTATGTTGGCTCTAGTGATATGACATGCCTGCATAACTTTCAGTTAGATCTTGAAATTTAGTTTAATCATGAAACATTGAATCAGAGGGTTAAAGTTAGAAAAAAGGAAGCATATGAAGAAATAAGTAGGGTGTTATGACTATAGGTGACCAAGTTTAAGCATTCTTTAAAAATTAAGGTAATAATTTTAAGTGTCACAAGAATAACTTGATCATCAATTAAAAGTCATATCTCAATTAGGTCAAGCAGTGGGTGCGCGATCCTATGTTAAAAGAAACAAGAAGATAATCATCTCCACAAATGCATGAGTCATTTGATGTGAGTGATGTACAATAAAAATAGAGTTGTATGTTGGGCAAATGCAGAAGAACTAGTGACACTGTAATACCCCAAATTTTTCGTAATCTAATCTTCTCCTCGAGAAAGTTAAGGAGTGACTTCCTAAGTGAGTATCATTTTAACCAGATAGAATTTCCCTTTCTGAGGAACAAAGAGGTTTCCTTGGTCAAGGTCTTATGGTGGAACCAGTCAGTTGAGAGTGCTACCTGGGAAGCCGAGGTAGATATGTGAACCAAATACCCTCACTTCTTTTCCGCGAGTTCAGATCAAGCTGAAGGTAATATTCTTCCTTAATTTTGCCCTTATAATCTAAAGTTTAGATATGCCTCTACCCTTATTAAGTTCATGCGTTCTCTAAAGTATTCAAGAGTTTAAAAAGACATAGAGTCAGTTTAGTGAGTTCTTCCAGCTTTACCTACTCAAGTTCCTCTGTACGCTTAGCTTAACTAGTCACCAAGGGGGAGATATTGTAATACCCTAAATTTTTCCTAACTAAATATCTCCTCAAGAAGTTAAAGAGTGACTTCCTAAGTGAGTATTATTTTAACCATATAGAATTTCCCTAATTTCAACTTTTTATCACATGGGAAATTCGATAAGATTTCTGTCGATATAAGATTCGCCCAAATCCGATGCGCGATCAAGAAGTTCTGGCTAATTTATGTCCTAGTCGTAAAACAGCATCATTTTAGTGCTTGGCGAATCGTGGAGAGGGTCTATTTGACAATTGTCAAATTCCAGTGGAACTCCACGATAGTGGCGTATCGCGGAGGACCCCAATTTCCCAATAGTCAATTTCCAGTGTCCTAGCTCGATTGTGATGCATCCCATTGAAGTTCCATGTCCCAACCAATGGGACAACGTGATGGCTCCACATTGTGGTGACTCCCTGATTCCCATTTTCCAATTTCCAGTGAGCCACCGCGATAGTGGTGCATCATGGTGGCCCATAAAATTGAGTTTCCAGTTCAACTTTTCTAGCTTCGTACAGAAGTTAAAAAGGGCACTTTGGACTTTTACCAAGCCTCTTAAACTATACAAACACCAAATTAAAGTCATTTACAAGCATTCTATGAAGTTTTTCTCAAGTTTTCTCTCAAAACAAAACCCTAAGTATCTAAAACCTCTTCCAATAATCTCAAGAATCCACCATAGATTTTCTAAATTGAGTCAAGACTCAAGGTTCCCAAGTCAAGAGCTTCAAGAACCCTCATTCAAGAGTAAGAATAAAGTCCCAAAAGTGAGAGTTCATCCAAAGCTTCTAATTCAAGGTATGTGGGGTTTGAACAAGGACACTCTTTTCGTCCTTGTGCCTAGAAGTTGTAAATTACAAGAATATATGGTGTCACATGTTTTCTTATGAAAATTGAAGTATGGGTTTGTACCCTTTGTTGCTGTTCTTGAGATTATGATAATTTCCATGTTTTAAAAATTGAGATACATGAGTATGTTGAGATTTTAATGCATATATGCTGAAATTCCAGATTTCTATATGAGTGAAGAATCCTTATGATCTCTAGTATGCATTTTGATTAGTCTTAACTTGAGATTTAACTATGGGCCACTAAGTCTTACTTGAGAATTGCAATTTTATGAACTTCTATGCTATAAGCACCTAATTGAGAAATATTTGACCTTTTTGGTCCTAATAGAGTTGGAAACCACAATGACATTCTCTTAAAACAAATAGTAATACATTTTGGTCATCAGTATAGACCCTTGAGTTATTTGAGATGGATTTTATATGACTTTTGAGCTGTGTATGGGAATAGTATTTAGCATCTAGTTGTGTAAGATTCTGAGGTCTCATACAAGTTGTGGAGGCACTACTTCACTCAATGAGATCATAATATAAGGCAACATAGTTATCTTGAGTTGCTTAAGGATTTTGACTTGACTATTCTCTATCAATTGGGAAAAGCTAATGTGGTTACGGATGCCTTAAGTCAAAAGTTGACTAGCATGGGTAGCTTGGCACATCTTTTGACTCAGGAGAGGCTTTTGACCTTAGAGGTTCAATCTTTATCTAACCAGATGGTTAGGCTTGATATTTCAACACTTGGGCGTGTTTTAGCTTTTGGCTCGTGTCTATATTCGTGAGATTGTTCATCTGCATGGTGAGCCATTGTCTATTATTTCAGATTGAGGTTTTGTGTTCATATCTTAATTTTGGATAACTTTTTAGGATGATTTAGGTACTCGTGTTGATCTTAGCATAACGTTTCACCCCAGACTGATGGCCAGTCACAGCAGACTATCCGATTTTGGACGATATGCTCCGTGTATACATGATGGATTTTTATACCCAATGGGAGCAGCATTTGGCTTTAGTAGAGTTTGCATATAATAATAGCTATCATTCCAGTATTGATATGGCTCCTTTTAAGGCATTGTATGGTAGGCGTTGTCGCTCCTCAATGGGTTGGTTTGATGTTTAAGAGGTGAGACCTCGAGGTACGAACTTGCTTTGTGAGTCTTTGGATAAAGTCCAAATCATTCAGGATAGACTTAGAGCGCCTCAGAGTAGGAAGAGGTGCTACACTAGTTGTAGACTTCGTGCCTTGAGATTTGGTGTTAGTGATCGTGTTTTCCTTTGAGTTTCACCTATGAAGGGTGTGATGAGGTTGGGAAGAGGGGTAAGCTTAGGCCCATGTTTATTGGTCCATTTGAGATTATTTGGACTATTGGTGATGTGGCTTATGAGTTGGCTTTGCCCCCTAATATATCACCCGTTCATCCATTTTTTCATGTTTTTAATCGTTTCCATTACATTCCTAATGATTCTCATGTCATTCATTGGGAGTCAATTTAGATAGATGAGCGGTTGTCCTTTGTTGAGGAGCGAGTTTCCATTTTGGCTAGGAATGTTAGATGGTTGTGCTCCAGAGTTATCCCTAGGGTTAAGGTTCAGTTGCGACATCAACCTATAGATGAGACTACTTGGGAGGTTGACTCTGATATGTGCAGTTCCTATCCCTAGATCTTCATTGATTCAGGTATTTCTTTGTCTTAGTTCGAGGACGGACTAGATTTTTGGTGGTGGATGATGTAACGATAAGTTTTTTGATAAAATATGTGAAATATGTGTTTTGTGATATTTGACTATTTTACCCCTCCCTGTAGTTGCATTATGGTAATTCTGGGGAGTGGGAGTGATTGGCATAGTTTTTGATGAATTTTGGTACCATTTATGCGATATTGTGATTTTTGATGGCTTCGAGAGCCTTATTTTAGACTGATGAGGATATCTTTTGATCCGTGCGATGGATGGACAAACGGACTGTGCGCCAGCAACTTTGAAATATCTATTTTAGGCAAGATAGACCTTTGGTTCGAGTCCCATTGCACCCGAGCTCATTTTGACCTATTGATTGGATAGTTGAAAAATTAGAAATATGGGTGTGGGACCTATATTTGGTTGAAATGACCTCGGATGGAAAATCTGACTTTACCAACTGATCCAGAATATCGATTTTAGGGTGTTAGCATATTTGGTATGATTTTACGTCTTTTAAATCTCATTTCGACCCTCGATTTAGAAAATTGCTATTTCGGGTTATGGGGGTCAACTTCTTAAAAAAGACGTTTTTCTGAAAATTTAACTTCTCCAACTATTTCGTTTGCTTGTATAGCAGATTTTTCACCTCTTTTTGGCCCATTTTGCTCATTTTCATCTTGACTCTTGAGAGTTAAATACTAAAATAGTGTGGGAGCTTAAAAGTGAAGCTTGTGGGAGCTTGGATAGCTAGATTAACACCTATTTCTTGGTTTTACTTCGGATTTAAGGTAAGAATTCACCCTTTTCTTAGTACTTTCTTGATTAATTTTTGAAAACCCCTAAAATCTTAAGGCTTGATTTTAAACCTCAATTTCACTTCTTTTTACTAGAATAATGTTGTTATCATATAATTAATAGTTTTTCATCAATTTAACCCTTAAGACAACTCTGATTCTTGATTTTAACCTGAAATTCAAAGATTTTACCTGGTAAAGCTTGTCACGCCCCCTTTTTACCAAAAAGATATAATTTTAAGGTTGAAAAGGGTTAAATTATGAAGCGACAAAAGAAAACAATCTGTTCTAATAAGGGACTTTTAACAATCAAAATTCAGAGTTGCCACTTGGCATAATCTGTTGTGCCAAGTCACCTTTGGAAATTCTTTTTTAAAATAATTTTTTAACTCTTTCAAAACTGGTACACGGACAGAGATTTCAGTTAAGGAATTTTGTTGACCGAGGGGAAGGCGTTAGGCATCCCTCGATCCCGTGGTTCAATCATGGTCTCTATGTAGAGTATATCGGCTAGTATGACACTATGAAATGTATAAACCAACAAACACATAAATAAGAAAACAAACAGCGAAGACAATCAAAAATTCAAAAATAGTGTCCAGTCCAATTTATTACAAACCAAAATATAAATGCTAAAATAAAACCTAAACTATTCTAATTGTCCTAGCTATGCTTTTCCCGATGCCTCTGGCCTTGAACATAAGGCTCTTTTGCATACCCGATACTTTGGGGCATTCCCCGGTGAATAAGTACAATATGACCTCAGGGCATTCCCCTGTTAAAGAATACACTTGATGAAATGCGATAAAAGTGGAGAAATCACTCAACACAAACATTTACACATTCAATGATGTAGAATCCTACGAGTTTCCTACCCCAAAACCTGGAATTCGCCTATCTATTTTGGCCTAAAACATAACACTATCGAATTTGTCAGAATTAACATCTATTTCGAATCTAACAACAATCAATAAATCAAAACACAACAATATTAACTTTTTTTATAGATTTTTCAATTCTGTCCCACACAACCAATTTTACTTCTCAAAAGAGATATTATTTCATCACATAACCCATAAATAATGGAATCAAACAAATAGTTTTCACGACCAATAAAGATCAACCAACACACAATATTCAAATCAATAAATCGAGTGTAGTAAACAATAAAAATAAAAAGAGTGAAAGATTAGAGTTAGACCTCAATTGAAGCTTTTATTGTGTTAAATTATGTGATCGAAAGATGAGACCACACCTAAAACCTCAAATCAATCCTCAATATGAATTCACAAATTGAACAAAACTTAAACTAAACCAACTCCCAATTAACCTGACTGACCCATTTTCTATTTCTATCGTATTCCAACTGGATTTCATCAGAATCGACTAAATGGGTCAAGTTTGTTAATTTGGATGTCGGCATTACTATTTCCGATGAGATTCAAACTCTTTGGGGCTCTGATGGACCTTGGAAGTCATCAAAAATAGTATTTCCAATTGATATTTCATCGGAGAATACAAAACGGAGGAGGATTCAGGATTTTTGGGGTTGTGGTGGTCAGACTTGGTGAGGAAAGGCCTGTCTCTGGTGAGATGAGATATTTCTGGTGGTTTCATACATGGTATTCCAGCAATTGTATATCTGAAGCCCAAAACTGGTTCTTAGACATTTTCAAGTGATTAACTCATTAGAAAAATCAAGTTTCACCTTTCCCTCTCTCTAATCCTTTCAATCTATATCCTCTCGCTCAAATATCCTAAATTCTCTCTAATTTTTCTCACTTTGATCATTTCCCTCCCTATTTTTAGTCTATTTTTGCACTCTTTTTATGCAGTGTGTATGTACTTCTCTATATGACGGTGTGTTTGTGTGTCTTCCACTGTACGTGTTTTTCTCCTCTCCCTTTATGTGTAGGTGAGTGTATATGTATAGGTGAGTGAGTTGTTGTGTTTATGCATATATGGATGAATGTGTGAAAATGTGTTTGTGTATGAACAATCTATTAAAAAAGTAGGGTTGAGGAAAATGTGAGAGGTAGAGGTAGGGGCACATAGGGTAAGGGGTGAAGGGGTGTGCTGAGGTAGGGGTAGAATATCTTTTGATCTATAAGATGTGGCTGAACAAACTATACGCCAGCAGCTATAGAATATCAATTTTAGGCTAGGTAGACCTTTGGTTTGGGTCCCGGTGCACCCGAGCTTATTTCAACCTATTGATTGGAAAGTTGAAAAATTAGAAATATGGGTATGGGACCCATATTTGGTCCAAATGACCTTGGATGGAAAATCTGACTTTGCCAACAGATCCAAAATTATTTTCTTTTTTCTTATCCAAATTATTTTAGGGTTGTGGTTTGGGATTTATCTAATTTGGTCTCTTTGTCATTTATGTTCAAACCCTTCTATCTTTCATTTCAACTAATGGAGTGTCCCTTTTTCCTTTGTGTTTTAAATATGTGTTGTTTGTTTGTTTTCTTTATACAATACATTTTAAGTTGGTTCTAGTGATATGACATGCCTGCATAACTTTCAGTCAAATCTTGAAATTTAGTCTAATCATGAATGATTGAATCAGAGGGTTAAAGTTAGAAAAAAAGGAAGTATATAAGGAAATAGGTAGGGTGTTGTGACTATTGGTGACAAAGTTGAAGCCTTCTTTAAAAATTAAGGTAATAATTTTGACAGTCACAATAATAACTTGATCATCAATTAAAAGCCATATCTCAATTAGGTCAAGTAGTGGGTGCACGATCCTATGTCAAAAGAAACAGGAAGATAATTAACTCCACAAACGCATGGGTCATTCGATGTGAGGGATGTACAATAAAGATGGAGTTGTATGTTGGAAAAGTGTAGAAGAAGTAGTGGCACACTGTAATACCCCGAATTTTTCCTAAGATGAATTTCTCCTTGAGAAGGTTAAGGAGTGACTTCCTAAGTGAGTATCGTTTTGACCATATAGAATTTCCCTTTCTGAGGACAAAGAGGTTCCCTTGGTCAAGGTCTTATGGCGGAACCAGTTAGTTGAGGGCGCTACTTGGGAAGCCGAGGTAGACATGCGAGCCAAGTACCCGCACCTCTTTTTCGCGAGTTCAGATCAAGCCAAAGGTAATATTCTTCCTTAATTTAGCCCTTCTAATCTAAAGTTTAGTTGTGACTCTACCTTTATTAAGTTCATGCATTCTCTAAATTATTCAAGAGTTTAGAAAGACATAGAGTCAGTTTAGCGAGTTCTTCCAGCTTTTCGTACTAAGTTCCTCCATGCTTTTAGCTTAACTAGCAACATTCGTGGACGAATGTTTCCAAGGGGGAGATATTGTAATACACCGAGTTTTTCCTAAGATGAATTTCTCCTTGAGAAGGTTAAAGAGTGACTTCCTAAGTGATTATCATTTGAACCATAGAGAATTTCCCTAATTTTAACTTTTTATCACATGGGAAATTTGATATGCTTTCCGTCGATATAAGATTCGCCCAAATCCGATGCCCGGGCAAAAAGTTATGGTTAATTTAAGTCCTAGTCGTAAAACAACATCATTTTAGTGCTTGGCGCATTGTGGAGAAGGTTTATTTAACAATTGTCAAATTCCACTAAAACTCCGCGATAGTGGCGTGTTGCGGAGGACTCTAATTTCCCAATAGTCAATTCCCAGTGGCCTAGCGCGATTGTGACGAGTCGCACTGAAGTTCCATGTCCCAACCAGTGGGACAACGTGATGGCTCTGCATTGCGTTGACTCCCTGATTCCCATTTTTCAATTTTCAGTGAGCCACCGCAATAGTGGCGCGTCACGGTGGTCCATAATATCAGGTTCCCAGTTTAATTTTTCCAGCTTCGTACAGAAGTTAAAAAGGGCACTTTGGACTTTTTCCAAGCCTCTTAAACCGTACAAACACCAAATTAAAGTCATTTACAAGCATTCTATGAAGTTTTTCTCAAGTTTTCTCTCAACAAAAAACCTAAGTATCCAAAACCTCTTCCAAGAATCTCAATAATCCACCATATATTTTCTAAATTGAGTCAAGATTCAAGGTTCCCAAATCAAGGGCTTCAACAACCCTTATTTAAGAGTACGAATAGAGTCCTAAAAGATAGAGTTCATCCAAAGCTTCTAATTCAAGGTATGTGGGGTTTGAACAAGGACACTTCTTTCGTCCTTTTGCCCAGAAGTTGTTGTAAATTACAAGAATATATGGTTTCACATGTTTTCTTATGAAAATTGAAGTATGGGTTTGTACCCTTTGTTGTTGTTCTTGATATTATGATAATTTTCATGTTTTAAAAATTGAGATACATGAGTATGTTGAGATTTTAATGCATATATGCTGAAATTCTAGATTTTTATTTGATTTATGAATCCTTATTATCTTTAGTATGCATTTTTATTAGTCTTAACTTGAGATTGAACTATGGGCCATTAAAGCCTACTTCAGAATTGCAATTTTATGAACTTCTGTGCTATAAGCACATATGATTTGAGTACTTTGAGATTATTGATAAATATTTGACCTTTTTGGTCTTAATAGAGTTGGAATCCAAAATGATGCTCTATTAAAACAAATAGTAATACATTTTAATTTTCAGTACAGACTCTTAAGTTATTTGAGGTGGATTTCCTAAGAGTTCTAAGTTGAGTATGGGTGTAGTATTTAGCACCAAGCTGGGTATGATTCCGAGGTCTCATACCCCAGAACTATATGCCACCATAAGACTGATTATTGGCCCAAGGCCGAGAAAGTGATCACTGAGTTGAGATTATACTCCCTGGCAAGAGTATGACGCCTCTCCCCAATGTGAGGTTTCTTCCTTAGGAGGACAAGAAGTTGGACTCTATGTAGCTCACCTGGTTTGTGTCGGTTAGAAGAAACTCCCAAGTTTCCAAATATATTTAATCCCGAGTTCTAAGTATCCCAAGTCTAAAAGAGTTCTAGAGTTCCCAAGTGTTGAAAGTTCCTAAAAGTTCTGAGTCCTTGAGTTTTAAAGAAGTTTTACTCTCCATAAGATAAAAGTAGGAGTTCGAAAGTATTTTTTAAAGTTCCTTTAGCCTTCAAGTATTGATAATAAAAGGAGAGAAGAGATTTTAAAGTTAAGTATAATGACTCTCGAGATTTGTACTTTATGTTTCACTATTCACAATTCATGAGAATTATAGTTCAAATTTATTCAACCCATGTGAGTAATTCATATATGCATGCATGATTTTATTAAGAGTAATGATAATGTTTATTTAAATGCATACACCCCCATATAATGAGTACATTCCCAAGTGTTGATCCACATATACGTCTATGTGTTACATTGTCTTATAATGTAGGTCCAGGTGCTCAGTCCCAGCCTCGTCAGTGGTTTCTGAGTACCTTTGTCTACATCTCCACAGTGGTGAGTCCTCATGGTTTGAGGACCTATCTTCAGATATTTCAGTATTTTAGTTGATATATTATTGCTTTCAGTTCAGTTTGAGTAAGTTTGGGGCCCGTCCCAATGGCTCTCTAGTCATGGAGTAGTAGAGGCTTTGTTAGACTAGTTATTAGATTGTTAGTATGTTGAGATTTCCAGTATTGTAGTCATTTAGACCGAGTATTTTCTTCATATTTCCTATCATTTGATATGATAGTACCAATGTTTTGTTTATTTCATCTCCAAATAAGTTATTAAATGTAGTAATAAGCTCTAAAGGTTAGCTTGGGATTACTTGTAGCCTTAAGCACCGTGTGACACTTTGGGATGAGATTTCAGGGCGTTACACACATATGCTCAATTCAAGTTAATGTTGTAACGTGTTATAAATGATCTTTATCTCCCACTTCAATATTCCATTCTTTGTACTTATATTTTTAAGGATTGATATGACAAAGGCATTTCATTATGTTATCCAAAAGTGGTGTCATCCTTTGTTTACCCCATTTGAGTTTTAGTGTTATTTTCTTTCATACCCCTCTTTGGAATCAAGATTGAGTCAGCAAAACTCAAGAAGAAGTGTTGAGCAAAAGAATAGAGTCAAAAAAGTTTAAGAAAAAAAAAAGGAAAATGTGTCGAAAAGGAAGAAAAGAGATGGGTGTCAAGAAAAATAGAGTCAGAAAAGTTTCAAAGAGAAAAAGAGTCAATAAAAAGAAAAAAAGAAATCAGAGTCAAACAAGGGAATAAGTTGCTCGAACTACATGTGACCTAATTCTCCTCTCTCGGGGGTGAGATATGTAGGCTGCCCTACTCCGGGCTCAGTCCAGTCAAATAAATAATTTAAAATTACCCAGTCAAAAGAGACTGGGGCATGAGATATTTTTCTGTTGCTTGAGTCGATTCCAAAAGTTGTAAGTCCCACCCCACTTCAAGTGTCGTTTGGGCCTCATGCAATCGTTTCCTCAAACCTTATCCAAAATCCAAGTTACAACCAAAGAAAGACCTTCAGATCAATATTTAAGGATGTTAAGTCTAAGCATACAATGGATATAATGATGCATTTTGAGAACTACTTGACTTCTTTAGCATAAAGAATCAGGAGAGAAAATAAAATGAGAGAGTATTATTGGTGAAAACCCTTATGGGCACATAAGACAATTGAGAGTTGAGAGGATGAAATGAGAGAGTCTTATTGGTGAAAACCCTCACGGGCAGGGTAAGACTATTGTGAGTTAGAAAAAATAAAAAGGAGAGAATTTTGTTGGTGAAAACCCTCACAGACACCGTAAGTGATGGTGAGCTGAGGAAAATTTGAACGAGAGAGGCTTGTTGGCGAAAACCCTCAAGATGTCACTATCCAAATGAGGTCTATAAGTGTAATTTGCCTATGGAAGCAACTCAATTTTAGGGTGATGAACTCAACAACAACTGGTGAAAGTTTTGATGGAATAAGGCAACTTAATTCAAAATGCATGTCATAATCATTAGAGTTGATTGTCACTTTTAGATAAAAAAAATTTCTCTTCTTTCTTGCAATAGGGACATTCATTATCTGTTCTTTCTTCTTTATTTTTTTGTTTTTATTTTCTTGAGTCAGTTATTCAAATAGAAAGTCATTTTTCTTGTGTCTTTAAGTCAAGTCCATGTCAAAACAAATGAGAAAGGATTTCAAAACTGGCTACCAACTTCTTCAATTACACAAAGCAAGAACAAAATACCGGCACTTAAAATAAAGAAGATTTCAAGTCAGAACAAGGGATGCAGAAGGTTGTTGTCAACAGACAAATTTTGGGGATTCGGGAAATACCAAGGTTTAAAGGGGATTATCTGAGAAACATAGTAAAGCAGAGATACCATTTTTATTTCAGAGTCACCTCTTAATATTCTGAGTTTGGATCAATGGTGTAACAAGGCAATGGAAAATGCTAATGATTGGAAGAAAGATTTAAATGTGACAAGTGCAAGAGAAATCATCTCAAAAGCCAAAGTCACAAGTCAACCACCCTATTTTAAAATCACAAGTTTTCTTTGTATGAAACAGGAATAGTTGCTACATTCAAATCAAAGGATTCAAAGCACAACTATCTAGGGGCACAATTTCTCATTTCTGCAAAGGCAAGAGCAGTGTTGCTGTATAGGTTTGGTAATAACAATTATGGTAAAACTCATCATCTTGTACCCCTAAGAGACGCATTCTCTAATTTGGGTCTTTCATGTCTCATGGCTAGGAGGTGCACTTTCTAATTTGAGTCGTTAATACTAAAAGATGCATTTTTAGTAATATTCTTTCACTTTCACTCTTAAGAGAGGGACTTGTTTGTCTCAATTATTCAATTTTATCCTCAAAAGGGTGCATTTGTTGATAGAAATCATAATTCATCTTTCCATTATGCATTGTTGCAAGTAGTTGTGATTGGGTTTGACATCCGCAAAAGCTCTTTATGATAAACTGGATAAAAAGGAAAATTTAATTCCTGTTATTTAAAACTTCGGTTTAGGACCCTCCTAGAAAAGGAGACTTTATTTTTCTAGAAAATGAAGCTTTTTTTATCATAATCTTTGAGTGGGATAATTTTCGTTCTAGTTTTGATTTTGATTTTGATTTTAGAAGCTCACCTGAAGAACAGGGTGCTGAAAATTGAAAGTCAGGAGTTTGCATAAAGAACATGGTGATAAAATTGAAAGTTAGGATCCTGCCTGAAAAACAGGGTCATAAAATTGCAAGTCAGGAGCTCGCCTGAAGAATTGGGTGATGAAATGGCAAGTCAGGATCCCACCTGAAGAACAGGGTGATGAAGTTGCAAGTCAGGAGCCCGCATGAAGAATAGATTGATAAAATGGCAAGTCAGGAGACCATTTGAAGAATAAGATGATAAAATTAAGAGTCAGGAACCCGCCTAAAAAATAGGGTAATGAAATGAAAAGTCAGGAGCCTGCCTGAAGAACAGGGTGATGAAACGGCAAGTCAGGAGCCCACCTAAAAAAAGGGTGATAAAATTGCAAGTCAAGAGCCCTCATGAAGAACAGGGCGATGAAATAGCAAGTCAGGAGCCCGCCTAAAGAACAGGATGAGGAAATTACAAGTCAGGAGCCTACCTGAAAAATAGGGAAATAAAATTGCAAGTCAAGAGCCCGCTTGAAGAACAGGGTGATGAAATGGCAAGTCAGGAGCCCACCTGAAGAATAAGGTGATGAAATTGCAAGTCAAGATCCTGTATGAGGAACGGGATGATGAGATTGCAAATCGAAAGCATTCTTGGAGAATAGAGTGAGGAAATTAAAAGTCAGGAGCCCACCTGAAGAACAGGGTGATGAAATTGCAAGTCAGGAGCCCGTCTGAAAAATAGGGTGATGAAATGGCAATTTAGTAGCCCGCTTGAAGAATAGGGTGATAAAATTCCAAGTCGGGAGGTCGCCTAGAGAATGGACTAAGGAAATTACAAGTCAAAATCCCGTCTAAAAAATAAGGTAATGAAATTATCAGTCAGGAGATCGCATGAAGAACAGGGTGATAAAATTGCAAGTCAGGAGCCCGCTTGAAGAACAGGGTGATGAACTTGTAAGGAAGGAGCCCAGATTAAGAACAGGGTGAAGAAATTCAACGTCAAGAGCCCACCTGAAGAAAAGGGTGATGAAATTCCAAGTCAGGAGCCTTTCTGAAAATAGGGTGATGAAATTACTAGTCAGGAGCCCACCTTAAAAACAGAGTCATGAAATTGCAAGTCAGGAGCCCGCCTAAAGAATAGGGTGATAAAATGGTAATTCAGGAGCCCACCTGAAATATAGGATGATGAAATTGCAAGTCAGGAGCCCGCCTAAAGAACAAGGTGACAAAATGGCAAGTCAAAAATCCACCAGAAGAATAGGGTGATGAAATTTCAAGTCAGGAGCCCGCCTAAAGAATAGGGTGATAAAATGGTAAACCAGGAGGCCGCATAAAGAACAGGGTGATAAAATTGTAAGTCAAAAGCATGCCCGGAGAATAGAGTGAGGAAATTGCAAATCAAAACCCCGCTTGAAGAATAGAGTAATGAAATTGCAAGTCAGGAGCCCGCCTGAAAATAGGGCGATGAAATCATAAGTCAAGATCCCGACTGAAGAACAGGGTATTGAAATTGCAAGTCGGGAGCTTGTCTGGAGAACAGAGTGACAAAATTACAAGTCAGGAGCCCACCTGAAGAACAGGGTGATGAAATTGCAAGTCAAGAGCCCGCATGAAAAACAGGATGATGAAATTACAAGTCAGGAGCCCACTTGAAAAATGAGGTGATGAACTTGCAAATCATGAGCCCACCTAAAGAACAGGGTGAAGAAATTTAAAGTCAAGATCCCTCCTGAAGAATTGGGTAACAAAATTGTAAGTCAGGAGCCCGCCTGAAGGATAGGGTGATGAAATAGCAAGTTAGGAGCCCGTCTGAAGAACAGGATAATGAAATTGCAAGTTAGGAGCCCGCCTAAAGAATAGGGTGAAGAAATTGAAAGTCAAGCAACAAGGTTAAGAGATTGAAAGACAAGCAACAAGGTGAGTAATTGAAAGCCAATAAAGTGAGGAAATTACAAGTCTGGAGACCGCCCGAAGAACAGGAAGATGGAAATAAAAATAAAAAGATTAAAAAATAGCAAGTCAGGAGCCCTCCTGGAGAACAGTGATATAAAATTGAAAGTCAATAAATAAGGTAAAGAAATTATAAATTAGGATCTGCCTGAAGAATAGGGTTAAGATTTTAAAATTTAGGATCAAGGTTCAGAGGTACCACTGATAGAACATGGTCACTTGTGAGTTCATCTCCAATATCAAATTTTGTATGGAGAAAGAATCTATTCTCAAGTTCAACCCAAAGAAGATCAGATCTTTTGTCAATTTTGAAAGCATCAGAAACTCAAGTGAAGAGTCTAATAGAAGCTACATAGATAGGACTTTTGTAATTTCATTTATCTTTTAATTTATAATTTTTATTGTTGATGTAATGACAGAGTTGGGAACCGGAACCTCGATAGGACCTTACTCGACACTCTAACTTGGTATAGTCCCTCTCATTCCAACCCTTGGAGATACTTGTATCTTGACTCCCACATAACTTAAGACAGGTAGAATGCCAAAAAACAAGACTCAAATGCCCTTCTTCCTCCTGTTTCTTTCTTCTGAATAATGTTCGGGATGAAATTCTATCACATTGTCTACTTCTTTATTTGAAAACACTTTATGTTTACACCCAAAAGGGGCATGATGTAGACACATAATTTTGTCCCTCCCGAAAGTCGAATTTAGCCATTTACCCCACTTTATCTTATACCCCACCTCATTTTGATAATTTCTTGCAAAATGACAAAAAAAAAACAAATCTCAATAACAAATGCATAACAAAAATAACAACCTATCCACCTTACACCTTATCCTAACAACCCCCTACCCCTTACCCTACTCCTATACCCTTAGAGCCTCCTCCCACACCCCAAGTCATATTTTTTCTATTATCCCTATACACACTCATAACAAGGGAATCCACGCACACATTAGGGGTGAATATTAATACACACTACATCACTCATCCATTGGATATACAAACACAGTAATAAAAACACACTCACACACATAAACTAGTAAAAACAGAAAGAGAACACTTCATTGTTTTCCTTCTCAAATTCACGCACACACACCATTTTACAATACATAAATACATGCACACTATCAAAATTACACACCCATTCATAAGGGAGAGAAAAAAATATATACACACACTCAAATAGTAAAGACACACACATCACCCTCATTGGAAATTGGAACAATACACACCCAATCAGAGAAGATCGAGAGAGAAAGAGAGAGATTGAGTGAAAAAGAGAAAAAGTTTGAGAGAGAGAAAAAAATAGGGTCGAACGGAGGGGAGATCACAAAAACATAGAGAAAAACACAAAAAAATAAGAGTGAAGAAAAGAGAGAAAAGTTGAGAGATCTTTTTCATTTTGGCGAGTCATCATCAGAAAACATTGCTTCGGTTCTTTCTTTTCTATTTTCATCATTGTTGATCTCGTTGGAGCTCTAGCGAAGCAAAACCCGTAAACCCAACCTCTTTTCTTTCACTGTCCGACCATAAAACCCCCTTTTTTGTCTTAATTTTTACCAAAAAGTAATAACGACTCTATTTTCACCAAAAAAGATCCAAAAAATTGACCACATTCGTGTTCTTCGATGCAACAGTAGCAGAGTATAAAATCGGTTATGGGTTTGTCATTACTTCATGATTTTGGCTTGGATTGGTAAAAAAATAAAATGTTGCATGGGTGGAATTCGAGGTCGACATTATCGACTTGGGGGAATTCATTGGTTGAGGATCGAATTGAGGTTCTCGGTGTGGACTCCATCTCGTTTAATTGAGTAATACTTGAATGAAAGAGGCAATAAGGTCCATTCTTCATCTCATTCTTGATTCAACTTAATTGTTTGACACTTTGTATGGTGAATTTATTGGTGTGTGGATTTTGTTTTCATTGATTTTGATATGTTTGAAGAATCATAAGTGCTTGTTGATATTGATCAATTGATTGCATAAATTGGATAATCAAATGATTCGGGTTCAATTTGGGATCAAATCTTAGATTTGGGGTGGTATTGAAAGTCAGCTAATGTAATTTCATTTAGTTTATTTAATTTGTCATCTTGATTGACTTGATGTGGCTAAACACGGTAGTAACAAAATAAGTCGACATTGATAGGCAAATCTTAGGTTGGGTATGCAAACTGTGAGGACCAATGATTGTTGAATGTTTGAAATGTTTGTTGAATGATTTTGTTTTATCGCATTTGGATCAGTTGTACTCATTTGGCCGGGGAATGCCCCGAGGCACATTATATTTATTTATCAAGGAATTTCCTGACATATCATGTATGCAAAGGAGGTTAGTGATCAAGGCCCGAGGCATTGGGTAAAGCATAGTTAGGATAGTTAAGATAGCTTAGATTTTTATTTCAGCATTTCTTACTTTGGTATGTAATAAATTAGACTGGACACTATTTTTGAGTTTTGAATTGTTTGGTTGTTTGTTTTTTGTGTTTATGTATTTGTTGGTTTATACATTCATAGTGTCATGTTAGACGATATACTCTACGAAGCAATGTGATCGAACCATGAGATCGAGAGATGTTTATCACCTTTCGCTCGGTCAACAGAATTCCTTAACTGGAATCTTTTTTCATGGATCATATTTTAAAGTAAAACCATTTTGAAAAGAATTTTCTAATAAGGTCCTAAAATGATGTTTCCTATAACATGAATTAAATTTCTTCCCCATTTTATCATCAGAAAACTTTTATGGGTGTCAAACCCAATAATAATTACTTGCAAAATGCATAATGCAAAGGTGACTCAAGACTGATTAATAAATGTATCTCTTAAGGATAAAATTAAATAACCAAGAATAGAAAGTACGTCTCCTAAAAATTAGAGTGAGAAACTCTAACTAGAAAGTGTGTCTTCTAGAGATAAAGGTTTAAGTTAGGAAGTGTGCCACTTGAAAAATGAAAATTGAAATACCCTGACATGGAATTGTATCTCAAAAGGGTTAAGTGGGATGACTCAACTAGAAAATGTGGCTTCTAGGTATGAAGGTTCAATTTAGGAAGTGCATCACCTAATAAATGAAACTTGAATTACTCAGATAAAGAGGTGCATCTCCTAGGAGTTGCTTGGAAGGAAACGACAAGAAAGTGCATCTTCTAGGGATAACGGCTTAAGTTAGGAAGTGAACCACCTAACAAGCGAATCTTGAATTACCCAACAAAGAAGTGTGTCTCTTAAGGGTTAAGTGAAATGACTCGACTAGAGAGTGCATCTTCTAAGATTTATGGCATAAGTTAGGGAGTGCATTACCTAACAAGGGAAACTTGAATACCAATCGAGGAAGTGTGTCTCCTAAGGGTCAAGTGAAATGACTCGACTAGAAA
Organism: Capsicum annuum; assembly: GCF_002878395.1. NCBI lineage: Eukaryota > Viridiplantae > Streptophyta > Magnoliopsida > Solanales > Solanaceae > Capsicum > Capsicum annuum. Next base: position 37,453,975 of record NC_061122.1, on the reverse strand, counting down.
GTGCATTTTCTAGGAGTCAAGGCTTAAATTAGGAAGTGGCCCACCTAACAAGCAAAACTTAAATACCCAACAAGGAAGTGTGTCTTCTAAGGGTCAAATAGAATGACTCAATTAGAAAGTGCATTTTCTAGAAGTCGAGGCTTAAGTTAGGAAGTGAACCACCGAACAAGCGAAACTTGAATACCCAACAAAAAAGTGTGTCTCCTAAAGGTCAAGTAGAATGACTCAACTAGAAAGTGCATTTTCTAGGAGTCAAGGCTTAAGTTAGGAAGTGCATCACCTAACAAGTAAAACTTGAATTACCCATTCAAGGAAGTATGTCTTGTTACAAATGCCACTTGAATTACCCAGACAAGGAAATGCGTCTCCTTAAAAATATCACTTGAATTACCCAAATAAGGAAATGTGTCTCCTTACAAATGCCACTTAAATTATCCAGACAAGGAAATACGTCTCCTTACAAATGCCGCTTGAATTACCCAAACAAGGAAGTGTGTCTCCTTACAAATGCCACTTGAATTATCCAGACAAGAAAATATGTCTCCTTACAAATATTGCTTGAATTACCCAAACAAGGAAATGCGTCTCCTTAAAAATGCCACTTAAATTTCCTAGAAAAGAAAATGTGTCTCCTAACAAATGTCTCTTGAATTACCCAAACAAGGAAATGTGTCTCCTTACAAATGCCACTTAAATTTTCCAGACAAGAAAATGCATCTCTTTACAAATATCGCTTGAATTACCCAAATAAGGAAATGTGTCTCCTTACAAATACCACTTAAATTGCCTAGACAAGGAAATGTGTCTCCTTACAAATGTCGCTTGAATTACCCAAATAAGAAAATGCATCTCCTTACAAATGCCACTTAAATTTCCCAGACAATGAAATATGTCTCCTAAAGATTAAATGGAAGGACTCATCTAGAACGTGTGTCATCTAAGAGTGAAGGTTCAATTTAGGAAGTCCATTACCAAACAATTAAAAATTGAAATACCTTGACAAAGAAGTATGTCTCCGAGGGATATGGGATGATGATATTTTTTACCACAATTTTGATTATCAAACCTGTGAAGCAACCTTGCTTCTTGCATTTGTAGAAGTGAGGCATTGCAGCCTTTGATACTAGGCTCTGAAGTCCTTGATTTGAAGGTAACATGTGTTCCTATTTCATATAAAGAAAACTTGTGAGTCTAAAAACATGGTGGTTAGCTTGCAGCTTTAGCATTTGAGGCGATTTCTCTTG
>NC_061122.1:37447300-37449731 GCF_002878395.1 Capsicum annuum | reverse complement strand
GGTAGTTTCTCCGAGGGGGCTGTGATCAAAGGTTGCACTGAACGTTTGCACTAATATGTGTTCATAATAAGTCTGAGTTTTATATGATTCGCCAGTAAAATATACGTTGGCAGTAAGATAATTTTTTAGTATTCGCCATGCTTCTTCAGAATTTTCTTGTCCAGGAATATGCTGATTTTCAATATATAATATAAGTTCTCTGGCATCCAATTTTTCTTATGAAGGTTTATCTTCATAATTTTCTTGAATTATGGACGCAAAAGAATATGCAGTTTTTTGTTGATCCGATAGATAAGATTGCAATTGTTTGTATAACGGATGATTTTCAGGAATATCTTCTAAATGTACAGAAAAACCAATATTCAGGGTTTTGGATGATGATGCTTCATCTCGAGGAATTTTTGAATTAATTAAAGTTCTATTGCTTTGTTATAATATAGGAAAATTAGAACTTGCAGAGCTATATGCAGAATTTCTTCCATCAAAATATGATGGGTTTGTTCGTCCTCCTTGATATGAAGAGTTTTGACTCCTTCCACCCCGTCCTCTTCCTTTGGCTATTTGCCAAGAAGGATCCATACTGCATCAATAATCAGGAATTTGATCAGCATACCATGACATATATTTAGAGAGATCTTCATAAAATGTGTCCTTTATGATAAGATTATCAATGACTTTCCAAAGTATGAGCATCTGTAAATCCATATTTAGAGGAACTGCTTTTATAAAGGTGATTAAGAACTTTTCAGAGAAGAAGTGTAGAAAGAGCTTCATTATATCTATAAACATTAATCACTTAAGTCAATATCAAACCAATAAATTTCATTTTCAAGAAATTCGTTGTGATTAAGGAATAAATCTTCTTCTATTATGCTATGAATTAGAGTTTCTAAGATAAGAAAATGAATATCTTCGTTTAAATGAATACATTTGATAATAGTAATTATAGTTTTCTCAGAGAGGAAGTGTGTAAAAATTCATGTTAGATATTCGCGAGATAAAAAATTAGGCAAAGAATTTTCACTACCCTTTTTATATTGTATTTCATAATCAAAAGGGGCTAATTGAGCTTGCCATCGTGCAAATATTAATTTAGAGGCATCATGTTTAAAGTCTTTGTTAAACATAAATTTAACGGATTGAGCATCAGTTCTAATTATAAATTTTTGGTTATACAAATCATCTTGAAATTTTAAAACACATTTTACAATAGTTAACATTTCATGGGCTACTGTGGTGTATTTTTTCTGACTTTCAGTCCATTTACCAGAATAAAATCGAATCAAACATTCTATTTTTGTATGGGGATTAACTTGTTTAAGTATTCCGTCATACCCAATATTAGAAGCATCAGTTTCAACGATTTTCAACCAGTTAGGGTTTGCAAGAGATGTACAAGGAAGAGTTTGAACTCGGTTCTTAATTAATTTTACTAAATCAGTGTGGATTTGAGTCCAAGGAGTTTTGTGATCCTTTTTTAATCTATCATATAAAGGAGCTAAATCTCTAGATAGATTTTCATAAAAAGGCAAAATATAGTTAAGACTACCGAGGAACCTTTGAAGTTGTTTTTTATCAGTAATAATATCAGGGAATTTTTTAGCAAATTCTAGAACTCGTTGTATAGGCTCAATAGAGCCTTGAGAAATATTATGTCCTAAAAATCTAATATTTGTCTGAAATAAACTTATCTTTGATTTGGAGATGACTAAGCCAATTTGAATAATTATTTATTTAAATGTATGCAAATGTTTAAAATGAGATTCAAGGGTTTTTGAGAATACTAAAATATCATCAATATAGACAATGATAAAGTCCATATAGGGATAAAAAATGTCATTCATAATTTTTTGAAATTCAGAAGGAGCATTTTTTAAACCAAATGGCATAACATTCCATTCATACTGTCCAAAAGGGACATTAAAAGCAGTTCTATAAGTATGCTCTTTATCAATTTGAATTTGCCAATAACCAGATTTTAAATCAAATTTAGAAAATATATTAGCATCATATAATCTGGAAAGTAAGTTTTTTTTATTCGGTATAGGATATCAAATCCATTTTAAAATTTTATTCAGAGGTTTATAGTTTATAACTAATCGAGGTACTCCTCATTCTTTTTCAGCAGCATTATTAACATAAAAAGCAGTACAAGACCAAGGGGATTTTGAAGGTTTTATAAGACCCTTTTTACAGAAGACTATCAATTTCTATCTTACAGAATTCTACTAACTCTGTATTCATTTGACAGGGTCGAGATTTTGTTGGAATTTTTTCTTCACTGAAGTCATTTTCATAAGGAAGAGAAACAATATGCTTTTTTCGGTTCTAGAAAGCATTTGGATGATCAACACAAATATCAAGAATTAATTAATTAGAAATTATTTTTATTTTTTCTTGGACTTTCACTGATTTTAAAGTATCAAAAATA
>NC_061122.1:37446333-37447200 GCF_002878395.1 Capsicum annuum | reverse complement strand
CCCTGTCAAATGAATACAGAGTTAGTAGAATTCTGTAATCATTTGACAGGGTCGAGATTTTGTTGGAATTTTTTCTTCACTGAAGTCATTTTCATAAGGAAGAGAAACAATATGCTTTTTTCGGTTCTAGAAAGCATTTGGATGATCAACACAAATATCAAGAATTAATTAATTAGAAATTATTTTTATTTTTTCTTGGACTTTCACTGATTTTAAAGTATCAAAAATATTAATACTCATTAGTTCTAATTGTAAAAAATTAATTTGCTTTTGTTTCATATTGATAAGGGCATTTATATCCCTTGTTACAGGATTAGTAACAAAAAGATAAGGATTGTTTATTTTTATAAGTTGCCTTAAAACTATTTACATCAATATGTGTATAAGGATAAATAACATTTATAAAAGGTGTTCCTAAAATAATAGGAGGATATAACTGATTTTTTACTAAAAAGAAGAAATGTGGAATGCGGACTTTATCTCGACATATATGAGTATTTGGTAATTTATAGTTGATATCAAGAGTATGACCAGATGCAGACTTGACTATGTGAGTAATTTTTTCAAAATATCTGGTTGGAATTAGTCCTTCTTGAATACAACTAACATTAGCACCACTATCAATCATAGCAATATTAGTGATAGAAAATTTCTTATTTATCAAAATAGTGCAATTTATATACCATTTATGAGCAGTAACTATTTGCATCATCCCCAAGAAATAATCTCTTTTTAAATCTTCTGTTGGACTAAATAGAAAGGTTTCTTATATCTATGTTGAAGATCTAACTTCGCTGACATGTTAACTATGAAAGCTCCAGACTCTATCAAAATATAAAAGAATCTTTTTAATTTCTTGACATGGTT
>NC_061122.1:37437978-37446233 GCF_002878395.1 Capsicum annuum | reverse complement strand
AGTAACTATTTGCATCATCCCCAAGAAATAATCTCTTTTTAAATCTTCTGTTGGACTAAATAGAAAGGTTTCTTATATCTATGTTGAAGATCTAACTTCGCTGACATGTTAACTATGAAAGCTCCAGACTCTATCAAAATATAAAAGAATCTTTTTAATTTCTTGACTTGGTTCCAAAATGGAGGTATAGTCGAGTTCAATACACTTATGTTAACCTTGTCTCTGTGACTCCGTCTAGTAAGTTGTGCCTCTCTAGCCAATATTATTAAGAAAAGGGCGAATTCTGCACAATTAGAACTTCTAGACACATAGGTTTAACATGAGGTTATTAAATCTTTGACAGGCCCCATGTTTGGGTAAAAGAGCCCATACAGTCATAAAACTACTTAAGATTCTTTTCTATTTCGGTTGGTGCTTTGGTTCGGTTTTCCGACTTTGACTTAATTCGATATTATTATATGGTCTGGTAGGCTGAGTGGCATACCCCAGCCTAAGAGATCATGTTTATGGTATCAGAGCCTATGAATTTTCATAGTAAATATGTTAAGTGGGGTGAAGAATTTTAGCATAGATATAAGGCTTTTATAATTATGGATATGGGAGAAGTTAGTACTAAAAGTACAAAACTCAAAGAGGTAGATTTACCTCAAGATATGAATTTACTAAATAAATGGACAATTCCAAAAGTTGAATTAAAAACCATATATGAATACGGATTTTTTGATAAAATAAAACATAAACAAATTATTAAAACAACTGAACAATCCCTTGCTCTAAATGCTGATGAACAGACTATTCAACTCCTAAATAAGCATGATATTGATATTTTTAAATGTAATTATAATTATATGCATATTGGCCTAGTACAAATTGCCTTTCGACCTTTAACACTAAAGGGTCTCCCTGAAACATTTTTAGCTGCTTTGCGTGATGCTAGAAATTTAAATTTTAGAAAATCCTTAATGGGATCTATTGAATCTACTCTTGCCTATGGTCCTGTATATTTTAATACTCAGCCAAATTTACAATTATCCCTGACTGATGTAAATATTCTACATGCTTTCACCTTAAATGTGAAAACTCATGGATATGATTATGCCCCTGGATCTGAACTTATAGGATAATCTTACCGCATATACTATCGTTTATTATCAACCTTAAATCCTCGATGTAAATTAATAGATGATAATTCTGATTTCACTATGATTATTGAAACTAATTTTATAAAATCCAGGGTTACTACCCGAAGACCTATTCGATGGGATGAAATTGACTTTCCCAAAACATGGATTTTAAACTCAGTCACTTCTCCAAAACAATTAACGGAGGACGTGACTAATTCAGAGTTAACTCAAGTAACTCAAAATTCAAATGGATGAATCTATCTACAATTCGATAATAATCCCCCAGTCTATCGAAATTCTTTTTCATTACCAAGAAGACTTCCTTCAATACATCATATTGCTCCTATCGAACCTACTGAACCTGATTATGGTCCAACTAGGAATAGATCGGCATCCTTGCATACTATTAATTCTGCAGATTCGCATGTTACACCTAAAGGTGTAGAAAAGATAAAAATCAACTTCAAAACTAATATAGTTCAAGATTTTGATAATGAAAATCCTACCCCATCTGAGATGGATTTTGATATCAATTTTGTTTAACTATGAAGACACAACTTATTGATTTTAGTCCTGGTTCTCAGGCAAGAAAATATATTCAAAAAAAAAATTTTCTGAAACATGGAAAACCTTTAGGACATGGTTTTTTGAAACTTATAATCTTGATGAATTACGAAATATTTCCAAAGAATTCTATGAAATATGTGTATTACATACTAAAATCATTTTTTTTGTACCATGGTTCATGTCTACATATTTACCGTCATATATCAAAATAATTGAAAGATCATATCAAAATTCTGATGGTACAATTACTCAGGCACTTTATCCTCCTCAGTCTTCCTTTATATTACCCAATAATACTGGAATGACTTTTTCTGCTTTCCAAAAATTTGTCAGTGAAGATGTTGGAAAAATTACTGTTTCTGAAATAAATAACCTTATCGCCCAAAATAATTATTTGAGTCTTTATGTTAAGGTTTTAGGAGAACTTATTTCCTCTCTTGATAAAAAACTTGACGAATTAATTGAGTTAGTTAACAAACTTAGTACCCAAATGAATTCCTCTGACATTCCTTCTACTTCCAAAAACAAAGACGAAGAGAGCTATATTTTATCTAAACCTTGTATCCAAAGACCTCCTGAAATAGAAGTATTTGAAAAAGTTTCTCAATTAGACTAATTAGAAAAACTCTTAGACAAAAAATTCTCTCGTTTAAACATTCAACCTCTTAATATTTCTGATGATTTTGTACAAAATCTCGAGTTTAATTTTACTGATAAGATCGAATCTACTCAAAATACTGGAGATGTAATCTCTTTCGAGCTAAATAAACTAAAAGGTATGATTAAAAAACAACCAGAAAAAAATACGCTGATATTCCCCGTATGTCTACTGCTTATTATCCACGTCCAACTCCTCAAGATGTTCTAATAGAGGAAAGAGATTGGAATCAAACAAATACTTCTTATAGTGGAGAAGCTATTTATGAATGGATTATTGACGGATTATCTGATCGACAAATCTCTATTCTTATCCATCGGATGTCCATGTATGCTACTATTTCCATAGCCACTGCTTCGCTAGAGAATCGAGCCAATCGTACTGACCTAACAATTTGTAAAATGATTGTTGCGGGATTTACTGGCCAACTTCGAGGCTGGTGGGATAATTTCCTAGACGACGATAAATGCGAGGCTATTTTTAATGTCACCAATGATAAACCTGGAAAAGATAATTTAGGTTGACCACTTCGGGCAGGACGATCAGATGCTATCTATACCCTTATACTTATAATTATTGAACATTTTGGAGGAAGATTTACCAATCAGTATGAAAACATTAGAACTCTTCTTAATGGTTTAAAATGCAAACACTTAGGAGAATTTAGATGGTATAAAGACACCTTTCTTAGTAGGGTTATGGATTTACCCGAAAGTAAGTATGACCATTGGAAAGCTAAATTCATTGATGGTCTTCCACCTTTATTTGCTGAAAGTGTTAGAAAATCACTTAGAGGATCTTATAGCGAAGTCCAGTATTCAGAAAAAACTTATGGTCAGCTTATTGTAGCTTTTACTCAAGAAGGTTTAGCCCTTTACAACGAGTTAAAATTAGTCAGACAAATTAAGCTCGACAAACTCAGAGAAAAATCCCAATTAGGAGACTTTTGTGAACAATTTGGTATGGATAAACCTTTAGCACGAAAAACCCAAAGATATTCCAAGCCTAATAAATTCTATAGAAATAAACGTTCTAGGCATAGAACCAAAGAAGAACGTGAAACTATAAAATCCTTCTGTAAGTCTACTAGATTCACGAAAAATAGATCAAAAAGAGAGTTGGCTAAAATTAAGTGCTATAAGTGCAACCAGTATGGTCATATAGCTCCAAACTGCAAATTACAAAAACTCAAGTCCTTAGGACTTTCTAAAGAAGTTCATGACCAAGTTTATAATTTGTTATATACCTCTGATTCCAAATCTGATTCTACATCTGAAAATAATTTTGAATTACCTAATTCTGATAGTGAACTCAATCAGGTTGATAAATATAATGATTGTGATAATGATATTTGTAATTGTGATAAAATAATGTATAAACTTCAAACGCAATTCGAAGATCTTGATTTAAATGTTCAAACTCTTACTGCTGATAATATCCTTGAATTACTAAAAGAAGTTACTGATGAAAAACAACTTCAAAGGTTCCTTGGTAGTCTTAACTATATTTCGCCTTTTTATAAAAATCTGTCTAGAGATTTAGCTCCTTTATATGATAGATTAAAAAAGGATCACAAAACTCCTTGGACTCAAATCCACACTGATTTAGTAAAATTAATTAAGAACCGAGTTCAAACTCTTCCTTGTACATCTCTTGCAAACCCTAACTGGTTGAAAATCGTTGAAACTGATGCTTCTAATATTGGGTATGGAGGAATACTTAAACAAGTTAATCCCCATACAAAAATAGAATGTTTGATTCGATTTTATTCTGGTAAATGGACTGAAAGTCAGAAAAAATACGCTACAGTAGCCCATGAAATGTTAACTATTGTAAAATGTGTTTTAAAATTCCAAGAAGATTTGTATAACCAAAAATTTATAATTAGAACTGATGCTCAATCCGTTTAATTTGTGTTTAACAAAGACTTTAAACATGATGCCTCTAAATCAATATTTGCACAATGGCAAGCTCAATTAGCCCCTTTTGATTATGAAATACAATATAAAAAGGGTAGTGAAAATTCTTTGCCTGATTTTCTATCTCGCGAATATCTAACATGAATTTTTACACATACTTCCTCTCTGAGAAAATTATAATTACTATTATCAAATGCATTCCTTTAAACGAAGATATTCATTTTCTTATCTTAGAAACTCTAATTCATAGCCGAATAGAAGAAGATTTATTCCTTAATCACAACGAATTTCTTGAAAATGAAATTTATTGGTTTGATATTGACTTAAGTGATTAATGTTTACAGATATAATGAAGTTCTTTCTACACTTCTTCTCTGAAAAGTTCTTAATCACCTTTATAAAAGCAGTTCCTCTAAATATGGATTTACACATGCTCATACTTTGGAAAGTCATTGATGATCTTATCACAAAGGACACACTTTATGAAGATCTCTCTAAATATATGTCATGGTAAGCTGATTAAATTTCTGATTATTGATGCAGTATGGATCCTCCTTGGCAAATAGCCAAAGGAAGAGGACGGGGTGGAAGGAGTCAAAACTCTTCATATCAAGGAGGACGAACAAACCCTTCATATTTTGATCGAAGAAATTCTGCATATAGCTCTGCAAGTTCTAATTTTCCTATATTACAACAAAGCAATAGAACTTTAATTAATTCAAAAATTCCTCGAGATGAATCATCATCATCCAAAACCCTGAATATTGGTTCTTCTGTACATTTAGAAGATATTCCTTAAAATCATCCGTTATACAAACAACTGCAATCTTATCTATCGGATCAACAAAAAACTGCAGATTCTTTTGCGTCCATAATTCAAGAAAATTAAGATAAGCCTTCATATGAAAAATTGGATGCTAGAAAACTTATATTATATATTGAAAATCAGCATATTCCTGGACAAGAAAATTCTGAAGAAGCATAGCGAATACTAAAAAATTATCTTACTGTCAACGTATATTTTACTGGCAAATCATATAAAACTCGAACTTATTATGAACATATATTAGTGCAAACGTTCAGTGCAACCTTTGATCACAGCCCCCTCGGAGAAACTACCCCTGGAATACATGGATACTCCAAAATGGTAATTAAAAAACTTATTCCTATTGAAGAATGGGGTATTTCGTCAATGACTCAACTATCTATGCCAATGGGGCCAATGGGACAAACACTTGCCAATTTCACCTACTGGAATTATATTAAAGCCTTTTCTCAGGTATTATATTATAATAATTATAAGCATAAACACACTTGGTTTATAAAGATTTGTGCTAAAGTATTTGAAAAGCCTATTCCAAATTGGTTTATTCAATGGTGGACTCAACATGGGCCTACAGTCAAAATATTACCTCCAGAATATTCTTCTCTGTACTATTCATGGAAAAAATCCTCCTCTTTCTTAACAGAATTATATCTTTCAGATCATATTTGTAAAATCAATACTATTGATCAGATGTATTTCTACATAGAATTCTCTATCCCTTGGATCCATCGATGGTCCGCAGAAATAGGCTATGACACTCAACAAATTTCTGTCTTATACCGAACATTCTATTGTAATTTTTGGGACAAATTGCTTCAAAAAGATCCCAAGACTAAACTCACCTATGGTCATGATCAAAGTGAGGAAATAATCAAGAAAATTACTGAATATGAAAAAACTCCCAAAAAATTAATTTTAGTTGAAGAAAAAAGTCTTAACTATGTGTCTAGAAGAATTTCTGCACATGACAGGAATAAAATGCAAATGATAGAAGAATATTTATCAGAAGTCCGAGATAAATTACTTCAAACTGTTGAGCAAAATTCAGACATCTCAATGAATAGTACTGATGCAAATACTGAAGATATTACCGATTCACAACCTCCGAAAATTCTGATAGAAAAGGAAGAAATTGAAAAGGCTGAAGCATTCATCAAGAAATGGAAAGGAAAAGACAAGACATGAATGACAAGACATGACTATTTGATAAAAACCCCTCTAATTTCTCCTTTTTGTAATAGTAAAATCACTATGCACAGGGACTCATCTATTACTGGGCAATATTTCCTCTTTTATTATTTATAGACACCTCATTCTTGTGAAGAGGCAGGAGTTCAGAAGTTCTCTCCTTTTGTTTTCTAAAAACTCTCTCTTTGTAACATATTCAAGAATTAAATAAAGAAGAAGCTACTGTTTACTACTATTTCAGTTGGTTCTCGGAAAATCAGGTACATATTTCTTTCTTACTTGTGTACATAAAACTATCGTCTACCTTACCCAGCCGTGACTATGTCAATATAATATAATATAAATATACAAACAAAATAAAATCACAATACAAATAATCCAATATAATATACAGATAATTATAAAATACAAATATAAAATAGTTCTTTAAAATACAGGTAAGAATTATATAAAATATATATATTGGTGCGAACTAACAAATACAAAAATAAGTGTGAATTATAAAATACAAATATAAGTGCAAACTACAAAATATAAATACAATCACAAACTCTAAAATACAAATACAAATACAAATACAATTGTATTAATGAATACAAAAATATAAATGACAGTATGACTAAAAATACGATAAATAATTGTGGCATTTACGTTATCATCTATGACTTGTGCTCAAGTAGTCATATTTTTAAAAAAATACAAAAGATATAAAATAGAACAAAAAAATGATAAAGAAAATAAGTATAAAAAAAAGAAAACAAAAAAATTAAAAGAAAAAGAAGAAAGAGAAATAGAAGTTAGAGATGGGAGGGAGAAAAAAAAGAGTTAATAACACAAATGGTAACTTTGAACTTTTATCCCAGAAAGTCACTCAACTTTGATCCTTACTCAGAAAGTCACTTAACTTTCATATTTTTACTCAGAAAGTCACTCAACTTTCACATTTTTACTCACATTTGTGTGACTTTATGAGTAAAAATGTGAAAGTTGAGTGACTTTCTAAGTAAAGATCAAAATTGAGTGACTTTCTGGGATAAAAGTTCAAAGTTGAGTGACTTTCTGGGATAAAAGTTCAAAGTTGAGTGACCATTTGAGTTACTAACTCAGAAAAAAAAAACAAGGGAAACACGAAAGAAAAAAAGAAAAAAATTATAAAAAAACAATGGTAGTGTTTTTGGCAAGACTAAACATTTAGTGTATTTACATTTTCATGAATATAAACCATTGAGTAAAAGTAAATACAGCGACTGTGAATCGAATACAGCGGATAAAAGTATTGTATTTATATTTTATATGAATATAAACTACTGATAAAACCGAATATAGCGAGCATAAATTGAACACAGTGGCTATAAATGGTAATTATATAAAATATAACTATGATAGGTTAGTTTTACAACAAAGTGTAGCTATTTCTGAAAAATCCCCATTAAAAAAACATATGCTAATTTCTATTCTTTGTTTTCTTCTAAATAAAAAGTCGGTTCGACATGAAATTAAAACACTTCTTTTGAGAAAAAAATATTGTACCTTTTAGAAACATATGTTAAATTCTTAATTAATTAGATAGTTTACGCTGGTATAACAGACATAAAATCGGTCAATTCCCTTGCGATGTAAGTTTCTCTATACAATTTTCTTAATTCAAAAATTAGAGTTAATAACTCAAATGGTTACTCAACTTTGGATTTTTATCCCAGAAAGTCACTTAACTTTGAACTTTTATCCCAGAAAGTCACTCAACTTTGATCTTTACTCAGAAAGTCACTCAACTTTCGTATTTTTACTTAAAAAGTTACTCAAGAGTGACTTTCTGAGTAAAAATGTGAAAGTTGAGTGAATTTCTGAGTAAAAATGGAAAAGTTGAGTGACTTTCTGAGTAAAGATCAAAGTTGAGTGACTTTCTGAAATAAAAATCCAAAATTAAGTGACTTTCTGGGATAAAAGTTCAAAATTGAGTGACCATTTGAGTT
>NC_061122.1:37430080-37434978 GCF_002878395.1 Capsicum annuum | reverse complement strand
AGTGACTTTCTGGGATAAAAGTTCAAAATTGAGTGACCATTTGAGTTATTAACTCTTGAACTTTAAGGGTGTACCTTAAGGTAAAGTTCCAATAATTGCATTATAATTTTACTTCAATTAATTAACAAGTTTTTTTCTTATTATATTTGTAAACCTCTAGGCTATTTGACTTATTTCTCAACACAAACACTAAGCCAGATTCAAAAGAGGGTACGGGAAGAACCAAAGTTGCAACATCATACGCGCTAGCCTATTTTGTTCGCACGAGTTAAGATATATATATATATATATATTTATCAACCCAAATCTCAAATATAGCTATTCAATTCAGTGTTATACTACTTTACCAGTACTACTCTTTTCCCCTAATTCGTTTTGTATGAGAAGTTGTTATTGAAACTTCTTTCGCTTTGAAAGACCCCGGATTCTACAGGTTAATTAGTAATGCTAAAAGGGAGATTTAATTAGTTTTGTAAATTTTGTACAAACTTATTTTTAATTTTACTGTTCTCTTTATTGAGAACTTCATTACAGTCATATTTTAGTGGTCATATGAGATCATCCCCACCCCTACCCACCCACCCACCAACCCCCAAAAAAACAATGAAGTTGAGTAAGAAAGCTACAAAGAACGACATATCCGCATGAGTCAGTTATTGTTTTTACTAGCAATCGAGATACCAAACCAAGTTTAAACAGAGGGAAAAAAACGAGATAGTGATATATTGGAGCAAAGGGGAAAATACAAAGTCTTCCCTATCATGCTAATTAAAAAAAATAAAACTTAGATAGCTTAGTGGCATTATTCAAACTATAGTAAAACATGCATTGCCTAGATAATAAACTAATCAGTCATTTCCAGTCACCTCCCTTCTTTATATCCAAATTAGGCAGCACCAATGGAGAAGGAGAAGGAGCAGGACCATAATTAGATGAAACATTGTGAGTAGCATCACAATAACCTCTCAATATATTAGTTTGTTCAAGAGTGAACCCAAGTGAAGTAAGCATACTAGGCCAGCAATGATGTGTAATGACAGAAATTGCTTGGCAACAAGGCAAGTCAACATCAATTGTTCCTATTGTGAAATAAGCAATTATCTCATTCGAACAGGATTTTATCTCCCCAAATGCATTAAAACACTCCACTATACTCCCTTGATTTGCTTCATCAAGTCTTGCTATTATTGCTCTAGATGAATTAACATTGCTCAAATTTGTGATTATTGAACAAGTTAACATGATTAAGAAAAAAGTGCAATATTTCAAACCCATGATTGAAATATGTGTTTGTTTGTGTGTTTGAGAAGGAAAATTTAGATGAGAAAAGTTGGACGTGAATTAGGAGTTTTTATAGGTGTTTAAGGGGAGAGGAGTGGACTCATTTGAGTAAATGGCATTTTTGAAACATACTCCATCCATTTCATTTTAGTTGGTTGATCTTTCTAAAAACATTTGTTTCAATTTAGTTGTCCGTTTGACGAGATCAAAAGGATTTTATTATATTCTTTCAATATTATCCTTAACGTTAAATGGCTAAACAAAGAGTATTTTCTCAAATTTATATTTTTAAAGTATAATTAATAAGACTAATTTGATAAAATAAATTCCTAATTAAGATTTTCTTAATGAGTGTGTCAAGTGAATAAGGGTCAAGTAATATGAAACGGAGGAAGTATTTGGTGTTTTTGCATGGCACCCAAAAGTCATACAATAATTGAGACAATAATGGGATTCTAATAAGATGAACATTAAATGAGAGAAAGAGGGAGATGAATAGATTAGCTCTTTGGTGCAATTTATTTTCGACAATCACTCTCTAGACTAACACTAAATTAAATTCTGAATTCACTGCCTAAAAGAAAAGGGTGCGTTCACGGTCTTTACGATTTAACAAAGTGCTCAAAAGTTTTGTGATGGAAAAATGGGAATTATTCTTAATCACAATGATACTGTACCTTAATTCAATTGTGTACTTTTTCCCCCTAATCTAAAAGGGATATGGCAAACCCTTTTAAAAAGTTAATTAGTTGTACTAATTAAAAAATTATTTGATAATACTAGCTTTTGTATTCTCCAATTTTTCATAAAACTACAAATAATTAGAGGGAAGGATTACTTTGGGAAAAAAAAAAATTAAACCTTTCTAGACTTCGACACTACTAAAAAACAGTTTTTTTTATCACAAAAAACCGACCATAATTTGTGGTCGCTTTTATATTTTAAAATTTTAAAATAATCATTTTAGTAATTTATATATTAATTATTATTTATTTTTGAAAAAAATATATTACAAAACCGACCACTTGTGATCGTTTTTTTTTAAATATTATTAAAAAATATTTTTAAAAAGTGATCACTTGTGGTCGGTTTTATTTTAAAAATTAAACTTAAATATTTTATAAAAGAAACCACAAGTAGTCGGTTTTGAAATTAAAAAAATAAAAATAATAATTTTAAAAAACTGACCACTTATGGTCGGTTTTATTTAAAAAATAAAATTAAAAAATATTTTTAAAAAGCGATCACTTGTGGTCGGTTTTATTTTAAAAATTAAATTTAAAATATTTTATAAAAGAGACCACAAGTGGTCGGTTTTGAAATTAAAAAAATGAAAAAGAAAATAATTTTAAAAAATCGACCGCTTGTGGTGGGTTTTATTTTAAAAAAATCATTAAAAAGTATTTTTAAAAAGCAACCACTTGTGGTCAGTTTTATTTTAAAAATTAAATTTAAAATATTTTATAAAAGCGACCACAAGTGGTCAGTTTTGAAATTAAAAAAAATAAAAAATAAAATAATTTTAAAAAATCGATCACTTGTGGTCGGTATTATTTAAAAAATATAATTAAGAAGTATTTTAAAAAAGTGACCACTTGTAGTCAGTTTTATTTTAAAATTAAATTTAAAATATTTTATAAAAGCCACCACAAGTGGTCGGTTTTGGAATTAAAAAAAATAAAAAAGAAAATAATTTTAAAAAATCGACCACTTGTGGTCACTTTTGTATTAAAAAAATAAAATATTTTAAAAAGAGATCACTTGTTGTCGGTTTTTATTAAAAAAAATAGTTATATGTAAAATTAAATATATAATTTTTTGAAATTACACTGATCACACGTATCGATATTCAATATAATAATAATAAAAATCAATCAAACTTAGATTTTGTAAAAATATTATACCAAGAAATATATCAAATAAAATAAATAAATTACATTAATCATAATCTTTATCTTTTACTTATGTTTCAATATATAAAATAAATATTTTTCTTTGTATATACGTTAAATGACGTTAAACATAATCTTTGTATAATGAATATGTCTATATCATACAGTTGAGGTAATTATATTATATGCTACTATTGTAGTTATAATAATATAACGTACATATATAACTGATAATTCACCAGAATATTAGAGTGATGTATGTAATACGTAGTTAAAATTAAAGCTAACAAAATATATCCAATTATATATTGAATATACTGATATCATGCGATCGATCAAGGTGATATATATGGTAAATTGTTGAAGGTATAATAACATAAGATAAACTAACCGATGTCTATTATGGGGTAATAAAATGGTGTATTTAATTGATGTATGTAGTGCGTATTTGGAAACATAATAGCCAATCGAATATATGTATATATCTGTATATCTCGTGTAGTGACGTATGCAGTGATCAAAAGTTAGATAACTGAATCTAATTAAACGATAATCCAAACGAAAATATAAATAAATTATTTTATTACTTTTTATTACTATTTTTTATGATTTATCAATTCAAATATAATATTTTATTTTTTTCGTAAACATGCATACTAACAATTGTTGTTGTTGTTGTTATTATTATTATTATTATTATTATCATTATCGACAATTTTAAAACAAATATGCATGCACACTCATAATTGTTGGTAATGACAAGAATATGTTATGGGAAAACGACAGTAATTGGATCATTTAATTATTATTTAATTATTACTATTATTATTATTATTATTATTATTGAAATAACGATTATTTTTTGAATTTGTGTATTTTCTAACTCAATTATGCCAATTCATAATAATTTTAGCTTAATTTTACCCAATTTATTATAATTCTAGCCAAATTGTATCTAATTAGACTCAATTTAATTTTTCATCCAATTTTTTTATCAAAATCTTAATATTTAGATCTCAGCCATTAATCAAATTGATCCAACGACTAAAATCACATTTCTCTTTGCTTTTCAATTTTAAGCTAACAGAAAATCCTAGCCTCATTGCATTCAACAATAGTCTCATCTCTCTACTTTTTCTCTCTATCTTCCCCCTCTCTCTAAGGACCCGCTTTCCACCGCCACCGCAACACTGGCTATCGATCGAAAAAATAATGGCAACATCAACCCCGACAACCTCTAAGTTGCATCTTCGCTCTCCCCACCATGCATGTCTTTTCGTCGGTCAACCGTCAAATATCGCTATCCCAAGACACTGCCGATGTCACCCTCCTCTCCCTTACCACCGCGGTTCCAGGCGAACCAGTTACAGGATCCATTCCTCCCGTGCCGCCATAGCAGCAATAATATCAGTCGCCACCACTGGCCAATGAAATAGTCACTACAACAGTCGTTATCGACTGTCATTGCTGTTTCAGCCTTGTCGATATGCTCCAATAGTAGGTGCTATTTTTCTCACTCTCGCCTGTTTTAAAGAAATTTTATATTATTAATGTTACCTAATGATTAATCATAATGACGGTATGTACTAAGTGAAACTAGTTGCCTAGCAAATATTGAGAAATTATGTTAAACTAATAGTATTGTCAACTGTTTTTGTTTAATTATTGATTACAACAGAGAAGAAGAAGAAGAAGAAGAAGAAGAAGAAGAAGAAGAAGAAGAAG
>NC_061122.1:37426599-37427080 GCF_002878395.1 Capsicum annuum | reverse complement strand
CCTTCTTTTTTCTTATTCAAACACAAAAATACTTTTATCAAGTTAAAATTAATTTTTTCAAATTGTGTTATTAATAAAAGGATTCAAAAGTAAAAATCAAAAGATAGCTTATTGATGATAAGTGATTCAAAGACAAAATCATCAATTTAATTTAATTTTTATCTAAATTTTGTGTGAGTTGGATTAAAGGTTGAGCTGGTGTTTAATGGAGAAAATTTTTTAATAGTGTTTTCAAGTTTGTTCTTGGGTGGTGTTAACGGAGGAAAGTGAAAAAAAATTAAAGGAAAGTGTTGTTCTTGGGTGGTGTTTTTAATGGAGGAAAGTGAAAAAAAATTCAGGTTGTTAATGGAGGAAGTTGAGTGTTGTTGTTGATGATGATTTGAAGAAGAAAAAAGAAAAAGGTGTTCATTTTTTATTTTATTTTTTTATTTTACTTTTTTTAAATTTTTTATTATATTTTAAATATAATATTACTGAAATT
>NC_061122.1:37420103-37426499 GCF_002878395.1 Capsicum annuum | reverse complement strand
CCCCCTCCCCCGCCCGCCATTCTTTCTCCTCTTCCATCCCCACCCCTACCCCCACCCCTACCCCACTATTTCTCCCCTTCCAGTCTCCCCATCACCCGTTCTTTCTTCCTTCCAGCCCCTACCCCCGCCTTCTTTTTTCTTATTCAAACACAAAAATACTTTTATCAAGTTAAAATTAATTTTTTCAAATTGTGTTATTAACAAAAGGATTCAAAAGTAAAAATCAAAAGATAGCCTCTTGATGATAAGTGATTCAAAGACAAAATTATCAATTTAATTTAATTTTTATCTAAATTTTGTGTGAGTTGGATTAAAGGTTGAGCTGGTGTTTAATGGAGAAAATTTTTTAATGGTGTTTTCAAGTTTGTTCTTGGGTGGTGTTAATGGAGGAAAGTGAAAAAAAATTAAAGGAAAGTGTTGTTCTTGGGTGGTGTTGTTAATGGAGGAAAGTGAAAAAAAATTCAGGTTGTTAATGGAGGAAGTTGAGTGTTGTTGTTGATGATGATTTGAAGAAGAAAAAAGAAAAAGGTGTTCATTTTTTATTTTATTTTTTTATTTTACTTTTTTTAAATTTTTTATTATATTTTAAATATAATATTACTGAAATTAAATTTTTTAACAAATAAACGCGCATCTTTTTTTAAAAAAATATCACGTCAGCATTAGGGGTAAAATAAATACACTTTAAAAATGTTAAGAGGATAAATAAATGAAAATTAAGTTTAAGTGCTAAAGTGTATTGTGACGAATTCAGAGGGGAAAAAATGTTTTTTCTCTTAATAAAAATTCCATCCAGTATCTTCCATATCCACTTTTTAGAAGTTCTATTATTACACTAGGTGAAGTGAGAGTTAGTAATTCTAATATCAATCAATCCACGGTTATCTAAAATGTTTTGAAAATCCAAACTTTTAGCCATTTTGTGAGGTTTGGCCCCCAGTTTCTCTGCGGGATCCAAAATCAGATTGAAGTCTCCACCAATGCACCAGGATCCAGTAACCTTCTGTTTATCTTTTTCATGACTTTCCCGAAGACCCCTTGTTTCGGTAGTAGTACACTTAGCATACATAACAGAGAAAAAGTATCTAGGTTCATTGATGCATACTTCATATTAATTGTAATGTGTTGATCATCTTCTGAGATTAGATCAACTTGAGTGATATTGCTTCAGAAACACCAAAATTTCCCATTGGAGTTCTCAAGGCAATTCTGATATCCTAGAAACTTTCTATATCCATAGTTTTACCTCTAGCCACAAAAGGTTCAAAGATGGCTGCAAGCTAAAATTTATTGATGTGAACAAGTTTTCTTAATCTGTGAATGGATTTCTTAGACCTAACACCCCTTATATTCCAAAAAATAGCACTAATCATTGATAATACTATGGGTGTTACCTTTTTGTGTTTCCTCTTTGGAAAGTGCTGATAATGATTTTTTTATCTTTTATTTATTTTCCATTTTTCCTTATTTTACTTCTCCCTATTACTGGTGGATGGTTCATCCAAGTCTGATTTCCCCAAACGGGTCATTCAGACTCTTAGTGATGTATAATCAGAGGCGGATTTAGAATTTTAAACTTGTGGGTTTTTTTTCTGCTACTAAGTTATCCCTCGGTTTAGTTATGGGTTCTCATCTATTAATCTTTATAACTTTTGGTGGTTTTTTTATGTAATTTTAAGCTTTACGGTAGCAGGTATGGGTTCTCTACCTTTGCCACTGTGTATAACCTTCCTTCGGTCTATAGATTGCTCAAATAATTATGTACTCTCAGACTGAACTTTTGCTTTCTTTTCTGATCTTTTGTTTTCTTGTACTCCGTCAACATCCTTCTCAATCTACATTACATTTCCCAAGTCAACAATCAAATTTAAACTTGGCAATTATTTTATCTCAGTTGGGACATTTGAAGATTCAGAATCATTGTCTTGTAAACTAGCAATATAATCTTGGTGGTAATTATCTTTGATGTTCTGCTCTTCGCTATCAAAAACATTGTTCATGGTACAGATCTCCCTGTTGTGGTTTATTTGTTGTTCCTTAGTACAAGTAGTAGATTGTTCTTCCTCAATGATAACTTCGCCACCTGTTTGCTTGTCTTTGTATCTTTATCTTCAATTGCCCGCTCTCTCTATATTTTCAATAACAACAATCTCATTTTTGTTGTCACTAATCTTTCATTTTTCTGTTTTTTCCTTGTCTTGGCTAGCTTCCTGATGATTTACCTTTCTGATTGTTATTGTCAACTATATTTGCTTTGTTTTGTTCATGCTGTCCAGTAGTGGATGTAGAAATATTGTCTTTCCCAGGTTTGATAGGATTGTATATGAGTTATGACCTTACTTTTCTTTCGAGGCATCTTCTTTTTCTTTTTTTCTTTGACTAGCCTTTGACATCTTTGCCAGCTTTGAAGGTGAAATTTTTTATCTACTTGATATTATAGTTGTCAACCTGCTCTTTGTTGGTTTTCTGCCCTTCTGTGATGTTGTCCCTACCAATTTCATTTTCTTCATTCATCACCATCTTGATTCCCTTTCTCTTTCTTATTTTCTTTATTACTTGTTTCTGCCGCCTTTTCAATTTTCCTGCATTAGGGTAACGAATGACCCAGTATTTTACAATGCCTGCAGAATTTTGGGACATTCTCTTACTCTAATTTTTGAGTAAAACCTTTCAGCGGGAAAATGTCATCTTCAGTTCCCACCCTAACAGAATCTATCTTTGATTTAGTAAGATCGACTTCAATTCTCACTTTTGCCATACTCTGTCTAGTTTTGTGATTTGTGGCTAAGTCCATCGATAAAGGATTGCCAACGAGAGCAACAATCTTTTTAACACAGTTCCACATATGACAATGAAAAGGAAGTTTCGGCAACAATACCCATATCAGAACTATTGGAGAATCTTTATTCGGTTTAAAGTTCGGAGTCCACTTCTCCAACCACATTACCTGACCCTCAATTTCTATAGAGCGTTTGTACCACACAAATTTGAAATCCTCTACATCATTAAATCTAGAAATATAATACGATAATCGTATACTCCTATTTTAATGTTACCTTTTAAAGAAATTTTGTCTGCAAACTTCGATTGAATTTTCTCTATTTGTGGTCGAGCTCTCATGAACTTTCCTACCAAGGTTAGTTTGCATCTGCCATCCCTCCATAACAGTCATTGCAATGTGAGTGGTGTAACGAGCTTTTACCTCTGGATTTCCCAGTCGATTGGGATTAGGGCTCGTATTCGTTGTGGGTCAAACTACATTTATATAATTGGGTTTTGGAAATTTTGTTTTGTAGATGAAGTCACAACATCTGGGAGAGGTGAGAATTCCACAGGACGCACTTGTTCGATAGTCTCCGGCGTGCCCATGGGGCGGTGCATGTGCACCAGTCGCTGTTGAGAAAAGGGATCTGTTACCGTTAGTAAATAACATTCATAAGAGTACGGAGAGCTTGTTTAATTATTACTATTAAGGAAGGTACTCGTCAACAGATGTGGCTAAAGGGATTCGGACCTAGGTATTGAGAACAGGCTTGAACCCACTTTATCTTATTTGTATCTTTTTTTTGTATTTATTTTTAATTTAAATATATTATCTAATGTATTTACACATATTTTTAAGGTCGTCCACTCATTAATTTAAATATATGCATTATCTTTTTAAACGTTGAACACACATGCAAATCACGTATTCTAAATTAATCAATTAAAAAAGGGATAACTGCATAACTTAGCAAATATAGATTTCTAATTACCTTATTTAGCCTAAGTTTTAATTAATTACAATCTATAGTCTCTTCTTATCTATTAATTATCCCTAATTACAATTCATAGTCCATCTTATGTCTTTTCTTTTTTTACTATTTTCTGTTACTCTTTTTTTTTTCCTTTTCAGTTTCTTTCTTCATTTTTTCATTTCCTTTCTTTTTGTTTTCTCTTTCTTTTTTCTTTTTTCACTTTTTTCTTTTTCGTTTTTTTTTTCATTTTTCATTTTTTTTCATTTTATTTTTTCTCCGTCTTTTTTTATTACAGTCCTTCTTTTTTGTATTTTTTTTCTCCTTTTTTTCCTCTCATTTTTTCTCCTTTTTTTTTCTTTTCATTTTTTCTCCTCCTTTTTATTTGTGCGAACTATCAATCACAAATACAAGTACAAATTATAAAATACAAATATAAATGTGAACTATAACTTAAAAATATAAGTGTGGACTATATTATGTTATATTATATTTATATTTGTATTCTATTTTCATCGACATCTTTTTTATTTTTAAAGAATTATTTTGTAATTGTATTTGTAAGTTGATTGTGTTTAGTCGTGATTATGTATAATTTATCATTTGTATTTGTATACAAACAAGTAAATGCATTAATTTTATTTTCTTGATTCAAAAATATGTAAATGTGTAATGTACCATTTGATACAAATATACCGTTTCGTATTTGTATGTCAAAATATCATTTAACAACAACAAACCTAGTATATTCCCACATAGTAGAGTCTGGGGAGGGTAGAATGTACGCAGTCCATACCACTACATCCGAAGAAGTAGAAAGGTTGTTTTTGATAGACCCCCGGCTCAAGAAAAGGGCCGAGAACATGTTCAAATATCACAAGCATACAACATGATAAAATAACAACGATAAAACAACCTCAAATAAGTAAATGAACCAATAAAAGATACCCCCTCCCCCCAACCCCCAACCGAAATAGAAAAGAATCTTAAGTAGTTTTATGACTGTATGGGCTCTTTTACCCAAACATGGGGCATGTCAGAGATTTAATAACCTCATGTTAAACCTATGTTTCTAGAAGTTCTAATTGTCCAGAATTCACCCTTTTCTTAACAATACGGGCTAGAGAGGCACAACTTACTAGACGGAGTCACAGAGACAAGGTTAACATAAGTGTATTGAACTCGACTGTACTTCCATTTCGGAACCAAGTCAAGAAATTAAAAAGATTCTTTTATATTTTGATAGAGTCTGGAGCTTTCACAGTTAACATGTCAGCGAAGTTAGATCTTCAACATAGATATAAGAAACCTTTCAACCGGACATAGTCATGGCTGGGTAAGGTAGATGATAGTTTTATGTACACAAGTAAGAAAGAAATATGTACCTGATTTTCTGAGAACCAGACTGAAATAGTAGTAAACAATAGCTTCTTCTTTATTTAATTCTTGAATATGTTACAAAGAGAGAGAGTTTTTAGAAAACAAAAGGAGAGAACTTCTGAACTCCTGCCTCTTCACAAGAATAAGGCGTCTATAAATAATAAAAGAGGGAATCTTGCACAGTAATGGATGGCTCCCTGTGCATAGTGATTTTACTATTACAAAAAGGAGAAATTAGAGGGGTTTTTATCAAATAGTCATGTCTTGTCAGTCATGTCTTGTCTTTTCCTTTCCATTTCTTGATGAATGCTTCAGCCTTTTCAATTTCTTCCTCTTCTATCAGAATTTTTGGAGGTTGTGAATCGGTAATATCTTCAATATTTGCCTCAGTACTATTCATTGAGATGTCTGAATTTTGCTCAACAGTTTAAAGTAATTTATCTGGGACTTTTGATAAATATTCTTCTATCATTTGCATTTTATTCCCGTCATGTGCAGAAATTCTTCTAGACACATAGTTAAGACTTTTTTCTTCAACCAAAATTGATTTTTTGGGAGTTTTTTCATATTCAGTAATTTTCTTGATTATTTTCTCCCTTTGATCATGACCATAGGTGAGTTTAGTCTCGGGATCTTTTTGAAGCAATTTGTCCCAGAAATTATAATAGAATGTTCGGTATAAGGCAGGAATTTATTGAGTGTCATAGCCTATTTCTACGGACCATCGATGGATCCAAGGGATAGAGAATTTTATGTAGAAATACATCTGATCAATAGTATCGATTTTACAAATATGATCTGAAAGATATAATTCTGTTAAGAAAGGGGAGGATTTTTCCATGAATAGTACAGAGAAGAATGTTCTGGAGGTAATATTTTGACTGTAGGTCCATGTTGAGTCCACCATTGAATAAACCAATTTGGAATAGGCTTATCAAATACTTTAGCACAAATTTTTATAAACCAAGTGTGTTTATGCTTATAATTATTATAATATAATACCTGAGAAAAGGCTTTAATATAATTCCAGTAGGTGAAATTGGCAAGTGTTTGTCCCATTGGCTCCATTGGCATAGATCGTTGAGTCATTGACGAAATACCCCATTCTTCAATAGGAATAAGTTTTTTAATTACCATTTTGGAGTATCCATGTACTCCAGGGGTAGTTTCTCCGAGGGGGCTGTGATCAAAGGTTGCACTGAACGTTTGCACTAATATGTGTTCATAATAAGTCTGAGTTTTATATGATTCGCCAGTAAAATATACGTTGGCAGTAAGATAA
>NC_061122.1:37345265-37417103 GCF_002878395.1 Capsicum annuum | reverse complement strand
TCCAACTCCAACTCCAACTCCAACTCCAACTCCAACTCCAACTCCAAACGGCTACAAAATTTACCCCAACTCTTTTTTCCCCTGGAACAGCCGCCAGTTCGTTGGCCTTCATCTAATAAAGTGAGAAAGTGTATTTGAAAACCTCTTTAGTTCTCTAACTGTTGTAAATGGGGACTCATGAACAAATAATTGTGGACAACCTCATTAGGCGGCTAACCGTGAAGTCTCTTCTCCATTTCAAGTGCGTTTCACAATTTTGGAATACATTAATCTCTGAGAAAAAGCGTCTCAATTTTCATGCCAAGAACCATGATTCCCAAATATTGCTTTTTAGCCAAGCAATCAAATAATAATTTACACTTCCTTTGTTCTTCTTTATCCTCGGTTCAAATTGTTAAGGATATATGGAGAATTGAATGGCCCTTAAGCTCTGAACAATTGCCCAGTAGATTCCATTGTTGTTGCGATGGCTTGTTTCTCCTCGAGGTTTTGTCTGAGTAAACCTAAGAAGGAGCCTTCCATATTCTTGCTATGGAACCCCTCCACAAGACAATCAATAAGACTTCCTCTTTTGTTTAGAATTTCCAAAAGAAGAATCTGTTTACAAATTGAGATATGACTCTACTAGTGATAACTATAAAGTCATTATGATTGGCATTCATGACCTGGTTGATGAAGTTCTTGCGCTGAAAAGAGGTTCCTAGAAAAAAATTGATGAAACCTCATGTACATGGAGCATTTCATTGGTTGGGGGGGGGGGGGGGGGGGGGGAAGGGGGGGTGTGGTTTCATTGGATATTTCGAATGAGAAATAAGAAAAAATACCTTCGCCCAAGAGAGGTTTTCATTTCATTATATTCAAAACTGGTCGTATCAGTATTGGGAGGAATGCTTTGTTCTTATATTAACAACGGGATAACTTTCAATTAATGTTTACTGATAGATAATGGCATCAAAGAGCCGTGGATGAAATCGTTCAGTATACCAACTAATGGAAGACGCACTATGCCGATATATAGGTTTTCAATTGGTGAAGTACTACTTAGCTGCATGACATATTCGGGAAGATTTAATGTAGAGTATTTGGCCTTCGAATTCCTATATTATGATAATATTGATGGACTTATTTACACTTGAGACGATTTTGCTTATACAGAAATTAATGTTTGATTAATCTAAACCTGGATAACTAAATTGTGTGTTGACCATATCTATAATCTAAATATGGCGATCTTATAATTACTGTAATAATTTCGGAATAAAATACAGGATTATTTTATCGTGTGTTTTGTTGGTTTGTTGGTGGGATAAGTTATAAGTTATCCCGGATAATTAATCTCAAAAAATAACTGATTTAGTATGGAAACGAGCCGACTAAACTTTCAACAGGTTTTTCTATAGTATTGGATATATCATAATATTGTATACTTCAACCATGTTTGATAAACTAGCTGGTGGAAAGGTATATAGACAGCAACAATGTAAAGAGTAAAGAAAAAAGACTCAAATATGTCACTAAACTATCAGAAATGACTCATTTATGTCATTCATTAAAAGTTGGGCTCATTCATGTCATCGTCGTTACAAAACTGGATCATCCATGTCATTACTTTTAACAGCCGATTTTTAGAAAATAGTTTTGCCATGTGGCAGCATATTAGAGGTCCCCGTCATTTTTAAATTAAATTTTTAAAAAAAGAAAAATTAATTTTTTTTTTTATGCATTAAAAAGAATCCACCCAACTTTTTGATCCATTAAAAATTAGTTTGATCTATGCTTTTAAAATTTGAGATTATTTGTATATTGCCCCATATCAATAGTTTTTTTTTTTGCTTTTCTGGCTTTCACGTGTGACTCTATTCACAATACGGATCAATAATATGATCACCTCCCTTTGAACTAAGTTTTACTTGATTAATTACTGTTAATAAGTTAATTTTGAGATTATTTGTGTATCGCCGCATATCATCCGAGTATTTATAGTTACCAAGCTCATCGACTTTTTTTTTTTGGTTGTATGCGGCTTAAAATTGTGGTCAAATATAGTAAATTGATCCATAAGCAAGCAAAGACAATAAGACAATACGTCTCATGCCGTCACTCTATCATCCTCGCACCCATCCTGCAAAAATTTCAGTACAGTGGCGTTGATAGCAATTATTGTGCTAATTAATTACCATAAAATACTTTTAATATTTTATGATATCATTCGCTTTAAACTAAATTGATATTTTTTTTTCAAGAGACCTTAAATATCCGACATTTTATAAATAATTTAATTTCTTTTTTACTTTTCATGTGGGACATTGTTCTCTCAAACGTTCATTATACTACTCCCTTTCATCTTTTTTAATATGTCGTTTAATGTTTTGACACAATCATATATTAAGATAATTATTTGGCAATCAACATTAATCATTGGAGGTAGAATATTTGTCTAAATTACAATTATATTTAATGATATAGTTACATAAAAGTTGGTGAGACGTCATAGTTTTATATCCTTATATAATTAATTTTAAGTGGTCCAATCCTAATTAGAAATTGAATAAAAACAATATATAAGTCATGCATGCAAGTTACAACTCACAAGTATTATGTCTGTATAGTCTTTATCATTTCATTATATACTTAATTCAATGAATTGATTAATTCCAAAATTTTATTGTTCTTTTCTCTTTAATGAAATAAAATATCTAAGAAGAAAGAATAAAATGAAGATAACATGGAGTTTGTCTAATAAGGCCAGTTGACATATATAAAAACAAAAGTAAATCCAATATATTTTTGATAAGTTAGATAACATGGGAGTATATATTTGTGTGGGAGTATAAAATAAATTAATGTATATTTTATATATATGTTCATTGATTTCTTCATATATATTTTTATGTTATTTTAAAATCTTTTAATGAAAATTTTGACTTTACTATTAACCTAATCGTCATAGATCAAACTAATTTTTAATAGATCAAAAAGTTGGGTGAATTCTGTTTAATGGATTAAAAAAATGACGTGGACCTCTAATATGCTACCACGTGGCAAAGTTGTTTTCTAAAAACCGGCTATTAAAAGTAATGGCATAGATGAGTCAGTTTTGTAACTTCAAAGGCATGAATGAACTCAACTTTTAACGGATGACATAAATGAGTCATTTCTGATAGTTCAATGACATATTTTAGCCTTTTCCCAAGAGTAAATTACATGTAATACTGCATATATTCATACCAAATGGAATCTAATAGTACAAGAATACAATTAACTTTTTTATACCAAGTGTGATAATTTGTTGAAAGCGATAAATTAGGAGAGAATTGATACGAAAACCACGAGGCACGGCATATTAAGTTTTATATCAGCGGTTCGTACTCATCCGTTCCATTCTAAGGGTCTTTCACCTCGAAAATTACTTTAGGAATTCAAAATTAAAGTTGTCAATTGTCTCCATTTCACCCATAACATTAAAAACAGAAAATTAATATTGTGTAATTCTCGAAAAACACCAAACGAATGGAGTAAGTTATAAACCATATCTTGTGTATTTGTTGTTTTTCTTAATGAATATGAAAAGAGCTAAAACGACAGAAAATGAGGCAAGTGTCTTTCTATAGCGGGATATATAATAAACCAAATTTATTGAGAAAAAAATCATTCATCATCGTATCGATCTTCACAAATTAACAACCGTACTATATATATTGGAGCTATGGAAAAATACAAAATTTTCCCAAACATCTAACAACTCAAAAATGAGTACATAAAACTCAGTGGCATTCGAACCATGGTAATAGAACATGGCCTCTGAGACTCCCTAATACCACCATTAATGGAGAAGGAGCAGGACCATAATTAGATGAAACACTATGAATAGAATATATTAGTTTGCTCAAGAGTGAACCCAAGTGTAGTAAGCATACTAGGCCAGCAATGATGTGTGATGACAGAAATTGCTTGGCAACAAGGCAAGTCAGTATCAATTGTCCCTATTGTGAAGTAAGCAATTATCTCATTTGTGCATGATTTTATCTCCCCAAATGCATTAAAACACTCTAATATACTCCCTTGATTTGATTCATCAAGTCTTGGCAGTATTGGTATTTCTCTTGATGAATTAACATTGCTCAAATTTGTGATTACTGAACAAGTTAACATGATTAAAAAGAAAATGCAACATTTGAAAGCCATGATTGAAATAGGGGTGTGTGCGCGCGCGCTTTTTTTTGAGATGAGATAAGTTGGAAGTGAATTAGGGGGTTTTAGAGGGGTTTAAGGGGGAGAGAAGGGAATCTTTTGAGTAAATGACATTTTTGAATCGTATGTACATTTGGTACTATTCAGTTATTGGCGCATGACACTCAAAAGCCATGGTATAATTACACAATAATGGGATTCTAATAATGTGAACATTGAATGACGAATTTTATGTAAAGAAGATTAGTATTATACCATATTGTTGTCTCTGTAGACAAAGTTATATACTCCATTTGTTTTTACTTGTCATTAATTTTCTAATTGGATTTCACTTTTACTTGTCATTTTGATATATCAAGAAATAACTTCTTTTTTCCTATTCTACCTTTAGCATTAATTTTTTTTTCAAATTAATTCAAGACACATTGTAAACATCATTTAATAGAGGTACTATGGTAAAATAATTATATTATTAATTATTTTTTTAATAAATGTGACAAGTCAAAATATGACAAGTAAAATCGAACAAAGAGAGCATATGTGAAAAATGACTATAAACTATAGATATATAAATTTGTACTTATGCAGAATTACTAAATTCTGGATTCAGTGCGTAGAAAATGTTCGTCTTTACAATTTGGCAGAGTGTGACAAGTTGGCAAATGACATAAAAAGCATAGTTAAGAAATTGGCACCCAAGTATATTTGGTCCATACCAAATTTCAAGCCACAAAAGTTATATCTCATGTAAAATGGAAAAATGGTATTATGTTCTCATGATATTGAACCTTAGTTCAATTTAACAATGTTCGTACTAATCTAACTAGTCGAAAATCCTAGAGAGATATGAGGAAGTTTCACTATTTCTCCAAAAAAAAAAAAAAAAATCTGGAAAAAAAAGTGTGATTTTTTAAGAGAATCTTTTCATGAAAAATCCATAAATAATTTAAGATATGAATTCCATTTTTTTCATTCATGTTTATTTCATATCATCATCAGACTAAATAAAAGCGAACGAAATAAGTATAAAAGTTCTCTAACTAGTCTAAAACAATTTTTAACTACTTATATCTCTACTATGTGGATTTTTTTTCCCCATTGTGTCATATTCTTTGATATAGTCTGAACTAATATCAGTCTTTAAAATAACTTCCTTCCATATGAATATAGGTTTACCGTATCCCTTCTTAACATCTTTATTAACCATAATTCACACATACTGATTGGTGCATTTAGAGGTTGACATTTATAGGGCATATCCAAACCATTCAAAGCAACCTTCTCGTATTTTATCCTCAATGTGCTACTTACATGCCTCCTAGCGTAGATTTTTTTTAAATCTTATCTAATTTTATTTGACTGTACATCCATCTTAACATCAAAATATCAATAAGATTCATCTTGAGGATATGTTTGAACTTTAGTAACCCAGCATTCACTATTACTACATAACTTGACGGTCTTATAATTGTTCTATGAGCTTATAGGTATCCTTCTTTCACATAACACTCCGATAACACTTCTCCATTTGACCCATTATATTTTAATCCCATGAGTGACATCTTCATGTAGATATTATTCCATTCTCTTGAAACAATCAACGCACCTAAATATCTAAACTGTTTGTATTTGACACTGCAATCTCATTTAATCTGGCAACACACCTAAACTAGCAATGTCTTATGACTCTTGTCAATCTTACTTTTGCTTACCTTAAAATTCTAACACTTTAAAGTGCTTCTCTGTAGTTAAGCTTTTAATTGATATTCTCATTAATTTATTTCGTCAATTAACTCAATATCATATCAATTGGAAAAGTTTGAAAACACCTTTAAGAAGTTACACATAAAATTGGAACAATGTGAAGGGGATTGAAGTGGTATTAACAAAAAAAATAAGAAAACTTGAGTTGAAAATTGAAGGAAACAAGTTGAATAAGCTCTGTTAAATATCAATGTATATCACGATCATATTTGATAAAAGCAAAATTTTTTAAAATAAATATTTTTTCATTTACTTTTTGATGTAAAATAATCTTCAATTTACTAGATTTTCTATCAATTTATCAGATATTAGAGTATCTTCTATACGTTATGTATATGTATATATTCATGAAATTGTGTGTGTGATATACATTTTTGCGGTAATGCTCTCCAGGTCGATTCATCCTTGAGTTTTGATCCATATCAATCAAATCACCTCCAATCTTCTACAAATTACTAGATGATGGATATCTGTACGCAGACGGGCTCAATATATATGATACAACAATAATTACGAATATCACACTAACATAGTTATGATAGAGAGCTTTATATGTACATTTGTTTGTAACTCCGCTGTCATTATTTACATATTTATAGTTTTTTTAAAGAAGTTGTTATGAGAAAAGGATAAACAGTAACATAGTTGGTCACTATGTTTATGATAGACAACTTTGCGACGGTGTATTGACAAAATACTTGTGGTTGATAGAGGAAGCATTATAAGTGATGGATACAGGGTTATGAAGATTGAAATATTGTTAGTTGTATCATATACCTTGTTAATAGATCAAGCATCGTGCATGTTTTTCATTTTTCATTTCAGATTTTCAAAAGAACGGTGCGAGAGCAAAAAGATATTCACCTTACTGCAAGAGTAAGAGCCTTTTGGAAAATGAAATGTGAAAGTAAGAAGGTTAAGAAGGAGATATGGAAGAAGAAGAAGAGGTGAAGAAGGTATACCTTTCAATCCCCTTTTAGAGGGAATTTGATTCTGGAAGGCTTAGTTTGGAAGTTATGTTTGTTTGCTGGTTCTAAATAGGTGTCAGTGATCTTAAGCTTACCTACTTTCAGAGTATTTGGTGACTTGGGCTATACTTTATCTTTGTAGTTTAGGATGACTAATTTTTTATTTTTTCACTTTTGGGATATAGTTTTTCATATAAATTATGAAAGTTGATGTTCCTGAATTGTTCTGCAGATTTTAAAAGAGCAATGATTATTGTTGTAGTGGAAAAGTTGGTTAATTATAAAGATTATGAAGTTGGAGAGAAGAAATATCTTGATATGCTAAATTTTAGAATAAGAAATATTTCAGCATCACAAATTTGATAAATCTCTTGTGTTGTGAGGCGTAATATTCTTTCTGCTAACTGATTTGAGATGAAACATGTATAATTGGTAATTGTGACCCCAAACTGAAATTTGTAGAAGTAAAATTTATAACAAATTACTTTTGATGAGTAAAAGCAAAACAATAATGTTTATACAACTGAAGTATGCATTCTCTAGTGTATTAAGATATCCAGAAATATCAATCATCATCACTTAGGATGATTGAACTGAGATACAAATGTACTAACTGTGAAATACTAACTCATAAGTTTATTTTTAAAAGAAAACAATTGTATGAACATTTTTAATTGAGTTGGCGGTGGAACATCTGTATTTAGTCAACTCCTATTTCATTTCATCATATGATTATGACTAGTATCTTACAACTCTCATTTGTACTTGAAATCATAATTTCATTGAATTTTTCGACTGAACTCATAACTGAAAATCACATATTTCATATATATAGTAATCAACTGAAATAATAGTGGCCTTCAAATAAAGCATTCTTCTAATTCTTAGACTGAAACTAAAATCACGGTCTTTCAAATTTTATCAAATGTTGATTGAATTAGAAATCATAAATAAGGGATGACACTATACACAATTACTTGATACAAAGTAAGCAAAGAAACAAAAGCAGTTAACAAAGAGAGGATATGCAACCCAAAGTTTATTATAACATTAAGTCTTTTGCAGATGTATTATTACCACCATCTTATTCACAAATCAAGTCTCAATTCCCAATCTCCTGCGAAGCTACACAATTTTAAAATAATTGTCTTCATCACTAACTATTAGGCCTCATTTCTCTCTGCATCTTTGAACTTGAGCTAAATTTAGCATTAATAGAAACACCTACTTTTTAATGAGATAATAATTGACAACTCTAGTCCTTGTTCTCCTGATTCTTTTTCTATTAGAATCTTTATGAACAACCAATGCTAGTTCTTGTTCTCACTATGATCTCATTTTTTGACATATTTATTTAATCTCTATTGTCTCTCCTTCAATAGAAACTTACAGAGTGCTTGTGCGAGTATACATTCAAATACACACTTTATTTTTTTATGCTTATTGAATGGTAATATGAAGTGACTTCATTTATATCTAAATATTTGCTTATCTCATTATATATCTAGGTTTTCTGAAATCTAAGTTGAGGTTAATAGTACAAAGAGTTATTGTGTATTCTTTCTATTGTGATGATTTTGACATTTTACTTGTATGTTGAAATTGATAAAATCAACAACAGAGCAATAAAAAGCTCAGACGTACAACAAAAAATTGTGCAAAAGATCATTTTGTTATGCTCAAAAGAAATTGAAAATAAACAACACTTATATAAGAAAAAAATAATAAAACACATCAAGGATCCAAATATCATATGTGGATCTAATACATAAAAACTCTCAGTGAAAAAGTTTTGACATCTGCCAGCATAGTCATTAGAAGTATTACAGAAAATTATTCATTTGGTAGCCAACGATTATGATTACTTTACAAATATAATCACTAATGATTTTTATATAAAGTTGCTTTCAAGATATTGGGTGTCAAATATATTCATGATTTTTAATGCAACTTTTTAGACATAAACTGCACAATGATAAAAGAAAAGTAGTTTGAGATCTTATTTGCTCTATCAATCTTTGAAAAAAAGCAAATGAAATGAAAAGAATTGATATCAGATTACTCAATAAGCTTCATAGATAGCAACTCATTTAAACCCAATTATTGCAGAGCTATTTTGATGCTCAAATATTTCAAATTTTGGCATCTTAATTGCTACAAATTAGAAAAATAAAATTTATTGAGAAAAATACAGCTAAGCACAACAATAATACACGAACACAGTTCATGGTACTCTCACTTCTCCTTCTATGAAATTCAGAAAATAGCATTTATTGATAAACAACGAACTCTTCACCAACATCAACTGCACTCCTTTAAATCTCCTCAATAAATAGTCCTCCCTAAGTCAAACTCTTACCAACTATTTTTGCTTCTTCTTTTTTCTTTTTTGTTGGTAAATTAACTAACTCATTTTCATTTTTTCTTTGCAAAAGTCGACGATTACTCTCTTTAAATCAATTTCAAATCATGATTATCATTCACCTCGTCTTCTTAATTCTATTTCCTTCTTATCAAGCTAATTTTGGACTCTTCTTTAGCCAAAATAGATTTTTAAAAAAGTTTTAAAAAATAGTAACTCATTTTTTCACAAGGCCAAGAAGGAAAACAAGATGCTTTTTCTATTCCAAAATTTCTTCATGCACATATAGAAACTTATTGAATGATCACAATAAATCAAAATGATAATTATCACATAGAAAGGAAAGTGATACTACATAACAAACAATATACTCAATATATATCTCTTTTTTTCATTTGCAAGGAGGACAGAGTAGGGATTCTAATAAAGGTCCCAAACTAACATCACATAATGAAAGTCTTCTACTTAATTAAAAGTGTGGAAAAGAACATGGATGAACATGTCTGTTTGATGTCTTAATTGAAGTAGTTGAGGACATTTTAATCATTTTAATTTGTTTTCACGTGGAGGTACTATCATATATATGGCTTTCATGCCTTAGCCTTTTTGTTGTCTCATCAAATCTCTTTTCACACACTTCTAATTTAAGTATAATCTCTTTTCATTTAATTTAATACTGGATAAACAAAGAAGCACTCTTCTTTCTTCTTTACCATCAGTCTCTGTTGCATGCTCAAAGTAAACTCTTCATTTTTTTCCTTTGCTTCTTTGTTTTTATTCTTTCAATTTTGAAATTTGATTTTCGTTCTTCATTTTTTTTCACCTTCGCTTTTGAATGTGGATGGATAAATTATTTTAGTTTTATTGGTGCAAATCAAAAAACGATTGAGATTAGGGCAATAAATTAAAAGAATAATTCAATTGATATGAGTATATGCATCTATTTTGGGTAAAGATTAAATCAATTAAAATCTACCTAAATGGTATATTTGCTAAATAAGAAATTCTATGATATTATTCGTGTTACGTTCTATACGCGCTTATATATACTATCTATACTTTTATAAATAGAATTCTTATATGAAACATAGAGTTGTTTTGAAGTTTTTTTGTTGTTTACTGAAAAAGGCATGTTTTATTTTTTATTATTTCATATAGGTGTTGTTTATTTTGTACAAAAGTTGATCCTTCTTGCTTTTTATATTATCTTTAATTGATTTCTTAGAGTTTCTTTTTTCAACAAAAGGATATGTTTTATTTCAGATTATTTAACTTTGATATTGTTTATATTGTGCAAAAGTTTATTAATCTTTTATTGGGTTTCTTCCTGAAAAGATAAGTTTTATATTGTCTGAAAGTTGATTCATTTTGTTATTATTATTAATACACATGTCGTGTTATTTCACAATTGAATCAATTAAAAATAAATTTTTTTAGAAAAGATCTAAAGTTAGAGATTTATCAATTTGCCAGCGAATACGATAAGCATTCAAACTATTGTTTGTTTCAGTTTAACATCTTTTCGGTTGAACAATAATAGCATATCCGGTGATATTCCACAAGCATGATCTGGGGAGGATAAAGTATTGGCAGACCTTATCCCTATCTCATGGAAATAGAGAGGTTGTTCTCAAAAGACCCTCAGATCAAGTACATCAACCTCAAAGAGATGTGAAAAGTTAAAATAACAAGAAATAAATAAATAGTAACAACAATAATTCTTTTTGTGTGTGTTCTCAATTGCTCATGACGCAAATATTTTTTTAAAAAAATTATCACTTAAAATATTTCATCTTCTTTCATTACACGAAATAGTCTTAATAAGCCGTAAGACCTCAAGCATATTCCAATTGAGAATGATGTATCAAAATAAATACACTCCTAAAATAAATCCTCAAAATTGATGGATAACCCCCACATATATTTGCATACAGTGATCTCAAATTTTTAATATAACAGAACTATCAATAAATTAGAAGAAATAAATAAGAAATTTAATAAAAGATGATGCAAAGTAACAAAAGGAACCAACTTTTACACAATATAAACAACATCTAAGTGAGATCACCAAAAATAAACTTACTCTTTTCAATAAGCAACAAAAAATGAAATCAATTTTTACACAAAAAAAGCAACACCTAAGTGAAATAATTATAAATAAAACTATCGATTTCAGTTAGAAGCATAAAACTCCAAAAAAATTTAATAACAGCAGCAATAAAAATCGAATTTCAGACAATATAAAACTTACCCTTTCCATGAAGAAACTCAATAAAAGATTATATAAATTAACAAACTTTTGCACAATAATAATAACACCTAAGTGAAATAATCTCAAATAAAACATATCTCTTTTAGTAAACAACAACAAAACAAAACTCCAAGAAATCAACTAAAGATGATACAAAAAGCAAAAAGAATCAACTTTTACATCTATATTTATATTATAAATAGCAAGAAAGCCTTGCATAGATTGTTGCTAAGTGGCAACATTGGATACTGCCATGTATTACTTTTTAGAATAAATTAGTTACGTTAGGTAAAATTAGTTATTATTTTTGAATTTACAATTAGAAAAAATTAGACCTTTTCTATTTCAAAAAGAAATTAAAAATTGAAATTAACAATTTAAGAAAACCGTGCAATCATTACTTAAGAGATTTATAACATCTTATTTTCTAATTATTTAGAACTTATCATATTTTTATATCTATTGTTAACCTTAAAGATAAATTTAAATTAACATATTTGAATTTAATTTATATCTTAATTATTCAATTACAAAGTTTGATTTAAAAATGATTTGTAAATCAATTAAACCAAACATAAAATCATATTTAATATAAAAATAATAATTAAGTTTTTGTTTAATTATTTTGATAAAAAATAATAATTAAATAAAAAATTATTACAAAAATTGTAAAAAAATAAAAATTCATTGTTTTTGAATAATATGTTAAAGAAACAAAAATAACCCTAAGACACGTCCATTAACCCCTCCAATACTCCCACTAACTTATTGCAAACACACATGCACAATTCTACAATTAATTCAAATATATAGGATTAGTTTTACATTTTAAATCATTCAAATGCTAATTGAACAATTAAAATATTATTCAAATTTAAGAAAATAAGTAGATTTCCTATAAAATAAAGAGTTGAGTATTAATTTGAAAATAAAAGTACAAAAGCACAAGACACGTCAATTTAAATTATTTTCTTATAGTTATTGTTGTATTATCATTTTTTTTTTCAAAAAAATAACAATTATATTTCATATCTCAAGATAGTAGAAAAATGTAAAATATCTAATTAAAACATAAAATGTAAAATTATAAATAAAACTGCTAACTCACCCCAAAAAAAAAAATTTAAAAATTAATAAATTGAATTTAAAAATAAACAAGTATTTATCATCTAGTAAACTTACTACCGCGCCTAATCCGCACCCCCCTACAATTGGTATCAAAGCCCAGTTATTTAAGAAATACAGAAGTAGCATATATGTTTGAATTTAGATTGGATTTATTTGAGATTAATTTATATTGATTAATTATGAGAAGACCATTTAAAAATAGAGAAGCTTTTAGAAAAATTAAAGATTCTTTAATTTTTAATTATTCAGAATATATAAGTCTAAATAAAATAAAAGAAAACCACAAAGATTAGCCTACCTAATTACCTTAATATCTAGTAATGAAGCAAAATTAATAATCCATTTAAAATCTAGAAGAATGAGACACATACCACCTAATTATGATAAAATCGGATTTAGATAACCACCAAAATATTATAAATATGATTTAAATGAATAAAGTACAAAAATACAAAGAATTAAAATAAATTATTTCTAAAAATCATAAAGAATTAAAAATAAAAATTGAAAGAACACATTATAATATATTTGTCGGAGTTAGTAAAAACTCAATAAATGCATAAAAAGATGAAATATCAAATTTAGAATCACAAATAGATAGTTTAGAATATATATATATCAACATGAACTATTTATAATAAAATGAACAAAGAAGAATTTATAATAGATAAAAAATATATGAAAATCACAAAGGATTAAAAATAAAAATAGTATTTTCTAATCTAGGAAGACGATATAAGAAAATAGGTGAACATTTATATTTAATGCTAGAAAAAGAAGAATTAAAATTAGAAGATAAATTGATAGCTATGGTAAGAATAGAAAAAGAAAACGAAGAAATAGATAGAAAAAAGGAAATAGAAAAAATAAAACAACAAACTACAGAAGAAATACGAAAAATAGAAGAAACTAAAAATAGTAGGATTGCTAATTAGAAAAAGAACTACCAATGTTAAAAGATCTGTATGAAAAAAGATAGAAAGAAAAGAAGAAAAAGATAAAGAACAAAAATTATTAAATGAGATAAATCAATTTAAAGAAAAATTAGAAACAGAAACCAAGGAATTAGAAATTAATACAATAGATGTTGAAGAAATAGATAATTATGATTCGAAAGATAGTAAACATATACAGAAATCTTAACAAATACAAAAAATTTAGGAATCAATGAAAAACAAGAAGTAATTAATGAAGAAAACTTAGAAAATATAAACACATAAATAAACACTCTTGATAAAAAAGAAAATGAAAATATAATACCTAGAACATCAGAAATAAGAAAACCTACATATTATAAAAATAAGTTTAAAAGATATAATCTAAAGAATGAATATGACAAATGGACACCAAAATAAATAGTTAATAAAAATTATAACTTTTTAGACTTAGATTGTGTAATAGATACAGAAAAAATAATACAATTATGGATAGAATATATGACAAAATAATTATTAGATAATAATATAAATGTAATAGATGCACCAAAATATATAGAAAGAACACTAATAGGAACATTGAAATTATGGTTTTTAAATCTAACTGAAAATAGTAAAAGAGTATTAAGAACTGACAAACCCACAGAAGGAACATCATCAACAACCACAACTAAACTAACACCTATAGAATTATTAAGAAAATATGAAACAGCTATAAAAGACGAATTTAGTAGCATGACAACAACAGAAGAAGAACAAAATGAAGAGAAAGATACAAATAGGAATTTAATGTTAAAATTAGCAATATGTAATATGTGCTACATAGATGAATATACTTGCGCATTTAAAGAATATTATAATAAAGGAGCATATAATACAGAAGAAAGTAAAGAAATAAGAAAATTATATTTTAGTAAATTACCTGAACCATTTAGTTCAAAAATAATAAAAAGTTGGGATGAAACAAAAATAATACATACCCTAGGAGCAAGAATAAAATTTTTACAACAATGGTATAGAAACCTATGTGAAAAATATAGAGAAGAAATAAAAATAGAAAAAACATTAATTTAGCATGTTGCAAAGATAAAACAACACCTCAATTTGGATGCAAAGAAAGATATTATAAGAAAATAAAAAGGCATAAGAAATATAAGAAATATAAAAAAATCAAAATATAAGTATAAGAAACCAAGAAATAGATATTATGTAAAAAATTATAAACACAAAAGACTATATAGGAAAAAAAATCTATAAAGGAATGTACTTGTTATAATTGTGAAAAATTAGGACATTTAGCTAGAGATTGTAAATTATCTAAAAACCCAAAAAATAAACAAATATCAGAAATAAAAATAGAAAATATAGAATATATGCAGATAGATTATATAGATTACGAATTAGAAAGTAAAGACAGTATATATGAAATTTCAGAGAATGAAACAGATAATGAAATAGAAGATGATAAAATAGATAGTGAATTAGACGAATTAAATGACTGAAGAAGATATACAAATAAACCAAATGACTGAAGAAGATATAAAAATAATAACAAAAGAAGGATATTTAAATGACGAAGGAATACATCAAAAAATAATATTTGATAACAATGTATTTGATGAAATAAAAGGAAAAGAGTTAGACTTAAGTGTAGAAAAGATTTAAAATACCAACAATAAAAAATATATTTACTAGGAAAAATGAAGAATATTACGTAGTAAGCCAAAAGGAACATGTAATAGACTGCAGATATGCAAAAGAAAAAGATAGTATACCACTAGTTACAAAAAGATTAATTAATAAAGAAATAAACGATATAAAAAGTAGAGGAGACCCAATAAAATATGTACACCTTGGAGGTACAGAAATATTAATAAAAGCATGTTTTAGAGAAGGAATAGATACACCAATAGAATTATATTTAGCAGATGATAGAATTATAAGACCTATAGAAAAAAGCATAATAACAACGATTAAAGGAAATTTAATATACCAAAAATTTTAATTTATAATAAGGGCAAATTATTCAGTAGCAATAACAAATAAAAATATAGATAAATTATTAGTATTATATTGGAAAATATCAAGAATAGAACTAACCCCAAAAAATAAAATATTTACAGCAAGATGTAAAAATCTATATGTATTAACAACAAAACATAAAATAACGGGAAAAAATAAAATTAATAAAATATAAATAAAAAGTCCTTTTGAACAATTCGTAAAAACAATTGATGATAATGATTATAGTTACAGAAATATAGACATAGAAGAAGATCTAGAAATAATAAATGATAAAATAAGCACAACAAAAAAGAATAGCTTATGAAAAACCAGAATAATCAAGTTCATAAAAAAGAATAAGTTATGAAACAAGTTCAACAACTAATTTAAACCAATATTACATAACAGGAACAATAAATGAAAAAAATATTTAATACTCTTAAATACAGGATAAGAAGAAAATTATATAGCAAAATATCTAATAAAAAATGAGGAAATAAAATCGGACAATAATATATGCCCCGATCTACCAAGAAGCTTAATAAACACTAAAAGTATAGTAGAAAAAAAAGCAACAATAGGAGTTAGAAAAATAAAAATAGAATTTGAAATAAAAGAAGAAATGCAAAAAGCAGACATAATATTAGGAATAAAATGGCTAGAACAAGTAAAACCATATAATATAGAACATACACAATTAACTATAACATATAATAGAGAGAAATTATTCTTAAGAAGAGCTTTAACGTGATATGAAAATATATGTAGGATATTACAGTAGATATTATACGCCTATGATAGATACAAGAGTAGAAGCTAATTTATGTAGATATAATTGTTTACCAGAAAGTAAATGGGATAAATTAAAAACACCAATAATAGTTAAAGAATTTAATAATGAAGGAAGTTTAATTACTTATAAAGCTAAGAATGTAAAAACACAAGTATGAGATAAAATATTAACAATAGAAGAAATCTATAATTATGAGCTAACATCAAAAGATATACTTTTAGGAATGCCGTTTTTAGATAAATTATACCCACATACAATAACTAGAATAGATTGGTGGTTTACAACACTATGTAAACAGAAAGTAAGAGCAAAAAGAGTTATTAATAAAATAAGAAAGAAAACTGATTGGATAAAAGGAAGTGAAAAAATTACACAAAAATTAGAAAATATAAGAAATACCGAAGATACAATAGAACTGGTCGTATTTTCGATAAATAAAAAGGAAATAACTATATTTTCAATAAATAAGATAG
This sequence comes from Capsicum annuum, assembly GCF_002878395.1. Classification (NCBI taxonomy): domain Eukaryota; kingdom Viridiplantae; phylum Streptophyta; class Magnoliopsida; order Solanales; family Solanaceae; genus Capsicum; species Capsicum annuum. The sequence goes on along the minus strand of NC_061122.1, from coordinate 37,400,234 downwards.
GAATAATTAAGAAAAAATTAGAACAATTATATAGTGAAGATCTATTAAAAGGATGGGAAAAACATAAAACCACTATAAAAATTGAATTAATAGATAAAAATAACATAATAACTCAGAAATCATTAACATATAATTTTGATGATTTAAAAGAATTTAAAATGCATATAGAATAATTATTAGAAAAACAATATATACAAAAAAGTAATAGTAAACATAATAGCCCAGCATTTATAGTAAATAAACATAGTGAACAAAAAAGAGGAAAAAGTAGGATGGTTATTGATTATAGAAATTTAAATACAAAAACAATGACTTATAATTACCCAATACCAAATAAGATATTAAAAATAAGACAAATACAAGGATATAATTATTTTAGTAAATTTGATTGTAAATCAGGATTTTACCATTTTAAGTTAGAAGAAGAATCTAAGGAATTAACCATATTTACGGTACCACAAGGATTTTTTGAATGGAGTGTACTACCATTTGGATATAAAAATGCACCAGGTAGATATCAATATTTTATAGATAGTTATTTTAAACAACTACCTAGTTGTATAATATACATAGACGATATACTATTATATACAAAGACCAAAGAAGAACATTTAAAATTATTAGAACAATTTACGGATATAATAGAAAAATTGGGAATAAGTTTAAGTGAAAAGAAAGCTGAAATTATGACAAATCAGATAGAATTTTTAGGAATACAAATAGATAAAAGTGGAGTAAAAATGCAACAACATATAGTACAAAAAATAATAAATTCAAAAGAAGAATTAGATACAAAAAAGAAATTACAATCATTTTAAAGATTAGTAAACCAAGTAAGAGAATATATACCAAAATTAGCAGAAAATCTAAAGCCCTTACAGAAAAAATTAAAAAAGGATGTAGAATATAATTATAACGAAGAAGATAAAAAATAAGTTCAGAAAATAAAAATACTTTGTAAAGAATTACCAAAATTACAATTTCCAGATGAAAATAGAAAATTTATATATATAGTAGAAGCAGATGCTAGTGAATGTAGTTCTGAAGGAGTACTTAAATATAGATATGAAGAAGAAAAATTAGAACACCATTGTAGATACTACTCAGGTACGTTTAATGAAACAGAAATAAAATAGAAAATAAATAGAAAAGAATTATGCTCATTATATAAATGTTTATTAGCATTTGAGCCATATATTGTATATAACAAGTTTATTGTATGAACAGATAATACACAAGTACGTTGGTGGCTAACAAAGAAAATAAAAAATTCAGTTACAACAAAAGAAATTCGAAGACTAGTCTTGAATATATTAAATTTCACATTTATAATTGAAGTAATTAGTACTAACAAAAATGTTATTGCAGATTACATATCAAGACAAAGCTACACAGACTGATATAATAGAAGAGGATACTCTAGAAAAGATATTCAAAACCCTAACTATGCTTTCAATGAAAGTGGACAGTATGAGTAATGAAATAGAAAAGCTAAAGACTAATGAAGTTAAACTGAAGCCTATAGCTACAAATCAGCTAACTCAACAGTGTACAGAACTATGTCGATCGGAAGACATTAAAATTCCAGAGCTAGAAGGAGACGTTGGGACACTCCGTAAAACCCATAACGTTTATCAATCTACAATTGCAGGTACAAACAAAGGAGTTATTGGACAAAGATACCGGAATATGAACTTAAATAAGACATTTGAAAAACCATTTACACCAAAAATACAAAAAGACCTCTTGAACATACCCCCACAAATTATCACATATCGAGATAGTCTGAACCAAGATAAAAAAGTTTATAACTATACAACCCAAAAATACATAGAAAATATCTACCAAGCACAAACTTTTCTAAAACTTAACCCCAGAGCTACAGATATCAAAGAACCCAACACAAACTATATAACCTAAAGATTACAAGGTCACAACAAGCTAATTGAACTACCCAAAACTAACCCAAGCCTAATAAAAATTTGTTTTGACTATAGATTATTAAATACCATATATACCCAAGATGGAGAAGAACTATCAGCTATGGAAGAATTACAAAAAATATTCAACACCTATAAAAGAGTAACCAAAGGAAATCTATTTTATATAAAGTGTTATACTGCACCAGCAGAGATATTATATGATGAGATAAAACCAGTTATACAAATTGTAAAAATAGGATTAACCAGAGATATGATTATACCAGAAGATATTGTGCAGCAGACAGAGATACCCAGAATCGAGATACCTGATTTTTATGCAAACAAACGACTTATTGGACTAGCTATAATTATTCAAGAACTAGCAAACAATTATACCAATGAAAACCGAATATAGAGCTATTATTCAAGAGATCATCAGATGATTTATTCAAATTCAAAAGAACTACGACAAGCATATATGGAAGATGTTAGACAATGAATAATGACATTACTAAACCCAGAAAAACAATCTACTGCAAGAGCAATTAAGAGAGAATTTATTTTAGACGGGTTATTGACAAGATATTGCAAGATAATTGAACACAAATATTCAGATCATCAATGTTTGAGATGTAATGGAGAAGATAATATTATCCAAGAAGTTCGGCTAGAATAAAATAAAAAATCAAGAAGATAAGCATGCCAGCTGGAAAGAAGATAAAAAAGCAGCAGATACGACACGAAGAAGATATCAGCGGAAACAATAATGGAGATAAAAGACAAGCTATTAAATTGTGTAAGCAATATGTAACAAACTTTCACAATTTTCTTTACGTAAATTATTAGAATTGTATAGATTTTTGACTATTATTAGTCTAGGCTTTAATTAGTTTTTGTCTTTTTAGAAGACATTTGTAAAGTATAGTAAATGAGGTTAGGTAGATGTAGATAATTTTTGAAGACTTTTTGTAAAGTTTTAGAAACGTGTAAAATAAGAAAGGAAAACTTTTGTAAAGTTTCAGATATAAATAAAAGGCATCGAAGGTAGAAAGAAAAGCAAGCCTTCATGAGTTGAAACACAAATACTCTCTCTTGTCCACAACAAATATTTTGCTTAGTTATTAAAAAACAGGTATATTTCAATGAAAAAATCTATGAAGGAACAAAGCTTAGAAATATCAAACCTACCCAAACAGGTATATTTATTTATGATTATGAATAACTAAATTCATAATTCCCAACAATCATGGTATGATAAAATAAATTCATGTTAGTTACTTTATAGTAGAATTATTCGAAGAATAATATGTTAAGAAGTTTATTAGCAAAGTGGAAAAGGAGAAAAATCCCTAAGAACTATGCCATCCTAAAGGTGAAACCAATAAGGCAAGAAGCCGTGGTGGGGAGTAATCAGAGTAGAGGCACTGTTTAAGGGAAAAATATCCAGATTACCATACTAATAGTGATCGAAGAACATGTTATTTAAGAATAATCTAGTATATAGTAATCTAAGATGACCATATTTTGTTATGTACATGATTGAAGGGAATATTTTGAAAATAACAATTTTATGAAAATGAATAATTATTTATCTGATGTCATGGTAGATAAATTTAAAATACTTATTTTATATATGATTAAGGATATAGGAATAATAGATATAAGGAAAATCATATTAGAAAAAATATTCGGTAAAGATTATATAGCTAGAATAAATTATATACCACACTTATCTAATTACTTTTATAAATACTTACGTACACATCACCTATGATAAATCACATATATCTAGAATTTTGGAAAAAAGATATGAAAAATATGCAATTAGTAGAAAAACTAATGAAAACAAATTTAGACAAATACATGGAAACTAAAGATATAAAATATATAGAATTCCTTAATGAAAATATGCAAGAACTACTTAGACTAAAACAAACAACTAGAAAATATTGTGAAAAAGCATTTAATCAAACTTAAATGATAGATGATATTAAAATACTTGTTTTATATATACTTAGAGATATAGAAATTATAGACATAAAAAAAATAATATGGAAAAATTACAAGATTATGAAAAGGAAGAATTATTAAATAGTATAGAAAACTTACACATATATTATGAACATCAATATTACTTAGATTCAGATGGATATAATTCAGAATAAATAAATGTTAGAATATATAAAAAAAATTAGAGAAAGGCGAAATTGGATATATGAAGAAGCTAATTACAAAAATTAACTTGAAATAGAAAAAAGACAACTAGAAGAAAATTACTTAAAATAAAATTAACCTTAGAAAAAGAAGATACAGATAATAATTTATTTAATAGATACGAAAAATTATTTAATACAGATGGAAAATTACCTATACATGAACAACAAATACTAGTTAATCAGATAAAGAACATAAACCTACGCATTGAATATAGCAAAGTTAGAATAAAATACTACACAGAAATTGCTAAAATTTCAATTGGATAAAATAATAAACTACACAAATTAATGAATACATCTTACGAAAAGAATAAATCATTAAAAGATATCGAAACTAAACTATATAGTTTATACCTAGAATACAAAATATTACATAGTACTAACGAAGATCCTAAAACATTAGATAATTTAATTATGATAATATCTAATTTAGAATATGAATTAATAAAACATCTTAAGTCAAGAGGATTAAAATGAAAATTAAACCAATCAATAATATACACAAAATAATTTACTTAAAAATAAATACTTGTTACTTAATAGGTATTTATCATCTAGTAAACTTACTACCGCGCCTAATCCGCACCCCCCTACAATTGGTATCAGAGCCCAGTTATTTAAAAAATATAGAAGTAGCATATACATGGCTTTACTAAAGACGCATATACATGGTTTTACTCAAAAATAAGAACAACTTGACTCCTTATTTGTAGCAAAAAAACTAACTACAACTTTTTATCTCTCTTTTTACTTCATTTTAAAATTTTAGCTTATTTTAAATTTTTTAATGTGTCCATCTATGAAATTAATATTGTAAGAACCAAAAAAACTAAATTTAAAAATATAAAAATAGCAGAGACATGAGTTTTTGAATTTAATTTTAAAAAAATTGAAAATTAATTGAGTAACCAACTTAGTATTTCTTATGTGATAGAGGTCAAAGGATTCAAAAACTGTCAAACCATTAAAATTAATTTTTTAATATTTTTTTTAAAGAAAACTACCATAAAGAACTCATTATAATAATTTATTTTACAGTGTATATTATTTATTTCTAGATCAAATCATATCACAAATGACATATTAAATTAGATAGTTCATTGATAAATACATGAAACTTTGAATATACAATTATTATAAATAGCAATCAAAAAGAAAATTGCAGATGGTTAACATTATTTTTTGGGATAAATTAGCATATAACATTATGCTTTTTTTTTTTGTTTTTGTACGAAGTAAGTTTCTCATGTTTGGCATATTTTTTATACAATTTTTAATTTTTAATAAGAAATTAATAATGATACAAATTGACTAATATGACTTTGTTAAATTTACGTTAAATATTATCATTATTTATTAAAGTTAATTATTATTTAATTAAATTATTAAGGATAAATTTTATAAAATATGTTTAATTAGTTCTTAATTATTTAAACATTTCAAATATTTTCAATCTATGCAAGAAAGTCTTGCATAGATTGTTGCCGAGTGGAAACATATGATACTGTCATGTATTACTTTTTAGGACAAATTAGTTTGGTTAGGTAAAATTAGTTATTATTTTTGAATTTAAAATTAAAAATAATTAGATATTTTCTATTTCAAAAAAAAAAATTAAAAATTGAAATTAACAATTTAAGAACACCATGCAATCATTACTTAATAGATTTATAACATCTTCTTTTTTTATTATTATTTAGAACTTAACATATTTTTATATCTATTGTTAAGCTTATAGATAAATTTGAATTTAATTTATATCTTAATTATATTATTACAAAGTTTGATTTAAAAATTAATTTGTAAACTAATTAAACTAAACATACAATCATATATAATATAAAAATAATAATTAAATTTTTGTTTAATTATTTTGATAAAAAATAATAATTAAATAAAAACTTAGTAAAAAATTATCGAAAAATAAAAAACTTTGAGTTATCAAATTTTATGACAAAGCTACAAGTTTGGAGTTGTCATTTTTTTTGAAAAATATGTTAAAGAAAAAGAATAACCATAAAAGACACGTCCATAAACTCCTCCATTACTCCCAATAACTTATTGCAGACACACATGCACGATTATACAATTAACTAGCTACTGTAGCCCGTGCCAGCATGGGACCAACATATGTTATTTACGTTATCTCAATTTATGTAGCACAAATAGCATTTGGAGTGTCAATAAAATTTTTATTAATACAAATTTTTATATAGTTTAAGTTGTTAATCATTATGATTTATAGTATCTTTTATGTAATTTAGTAATTTATATTACTCCCTTTGTCCCAATTTTAGAATTAAGTGAATGAATCAAATTTTTTTTACTAACATATATTTTAATATATTTTAAATTGTTAATCTTTGTGATTTTAGTATCTTTTAATGTAATTTCAAATAATTTCTATTACTTGCTTTATCACAACTTATGTTATTCTATTAAAATTTCAAAAGTCAATCATATTTTTTACTATATATTTTTAAAATGTTATAAGAAGCTAATAGTTATGACTTATAATTATTTTTTGTATAATTTTTAAATATATAATATTTTACCAAAATAAAGTAAATAAAATAAAATAAATAAAGTACTAAACTTTCAAAACATGTTAAATTCGAAAACATTATTTGGATCAACAAATTACTAAATTAAAATAATAAAACATGCAAATTATAAAATGCCAAAACTATCTCGAATTTATGTGACACAAATATATTTTAGATAATTAATCAGATTCTTAATATGTTTTTAAATATTTTATGTTGTTAGCTCTTGTAATTTATAATATTTTTATATAATTTTCAAATAATATATGTTACTCTCCTTATCCAAATTTTTGTAACATTGATAGAAAATTATATTTTAAAAATAATTTAAGTTTTTAATTATTATGATTTATAATATTTTTTCTTCTAATTTCAATTTAGTTAGCACTGAAATAAATTCAAGAGTCAATCAAATTTTATGATTGAAGCAGTAAAGCAAATATGTGCTAAATGACTTATAATACCTAATTAGAAGTGTTATAGCAAAATTACTATTAGAAAATATTTGTGAATTTTTTTTAAATTAGTCTCATATATGATGTCATGTTAATTTAAAACATCAAGAATTAATTTATCATTTTATTTAAATTTTATTTTTATTAAATATTATTAAATTTTTAATATCTAAATAACTTATAATAATTAATTAGGGATAATATAGTAAAATTACAGTTGAGGCAGCTGATGTAGACATGTCATAAATGCCTATTTTACCTTTTTTTATTAAATATTATTAATTTTCTTATATTTAAATGTCTTACAATAATTAATTAGGGGTAATATAGTAAAATCATAGAGCAAACATATTTGTGAATTTTTTTAAATGAGTCTCATATAAGATGTTCTATTAATTTAAAACATGAAGAATTAATTTATCATTTATATCTATTTTATTATTTATTAAATATTATTATTTTTGAATATCTAGATGAATTATAATAATTAATTTGAGGTGATATAATAAAACTACGATTGAAGCAAACAGGCATGTCATAAATGTCTATTTTACCTTTTTTTTAATTAAGTATTATTAATTTTCTTATATATAAATAAATTAAAATAATTAATTAGATATAATATAATAAAATCACGGAGCAGCTGAAGTAGGTGAAGAAGCAGGTATGTTGATGAAGAGCTGCTTGCATAGTAATAATTCAAATATATAAGATTAGTTTTACGTTTTAAATCATTCAAATGCTAAATCAACAATTAAAATATTATTCAAATTTAAGAAAATAAGTAGATTTCTTATAAAATAAAGAGTTGAATATTAATTTGAAGATAAAAGTACAAAAGCATAAGACACATCAATTTTTTTTTTATAGTTATTGTTGTATTATCATTTCCTTTTTGAAAAATAACAATTATATTTCCATATATCAAAAGAGTAGAAAAATGTAAAATATCTAATTAAAACTTAAAATGTAAAATTATAAATAAAACTGCTAACTCACTCCAAAAAGAAAAATTTAAAAATTAATAGATTGAATTTAAAAATAATTGTTTGAATTTAACTTTTATGCATCCTAATTAGTAAAACAATTATATAATTCCAGGAACAAAACTGTTTGGATAATAAAATAAATTATTTGAGTTTTGATTGAAAAATTAACATATTTATTAGAAACAACTTTACAATCCTATTGTATCTTTATCAGGGAAAATAAAAAGAGAAAAAAATAAGAAGAGTAAAATTAAGACATGTTCTTACCCTTTTTCCCACTAAACATGCATATACACGGTTTCACCCAAATAATAAGAACAACTTAGGCTTCTTATTTGTAGCAAAAAACTAACTACAGTTTTTATCTCTCTTTTTACTTTATTTTAAAAATTTAGCTTATTTTTAAATTTTTTAATGTATCTATCTATCAAATTAATATTGTAAGAACCAAAAAAAAGAACTAAATTTAAAAAATATAAAAATAGCAGAGACATGAGTTTTTGAATTTAATTTAAAAAAAAATTGAAAATCAATTGAGTAACCAACGTATTTCTTATGTGATAGAGGTTAAAGGATTCAAAAACTGTCAAACCATTAAAGTTAATTTTTTTAATGTTTTTTTTTTTTTTTTAAGAAAACTGCCATAAAGAACTATTATAATAATTTATTATGCTTTGTATATTATTTATTTCTAGATCAAATCATATCACAAATGACATATTGAATTAAATACTTCATTGATAAATACATGAAAGTTTGAATATATAATGATTATAAATAGCAATCCAAAAAATAAAAATTGCAGACGGTTAACATTATTTTTTGCGATAAATTAGCACATAACATTATGCTTTTTTTGTTTTTGTACGAAGTAAGTTTCTAATGTTTGACATGTTTTTTTTATAAAATTTTTAATTTTTCATAAGAAATTACTAAGGATAAAAATAAACTAATATGAATTTATTGAATTTACATTAAATATTACCATTAATTATTACAGCTAATTATTCATTCATTAAATTATTAAGGATAAATTTTAAAAAATATGTTTAATTAGTTCTTAATTATTTAAACATTTCAATTATTTTCAATTTAGGCAAGAAAGTCTTGCATAGATTGTTGCCAAGTGGCAACATAGGATACTGTCATGTATTATTTTTTAGGACAAATTAATTAAGTTATGTAAAATTAGTTATTATTTTTGAATTTAAAATTAAAAATAATTGGATCTTTTCGATTATAAAAAAAATGGAATTAAAAATTTAAGAAAACCGTGCAATCATTACTTAAGAGATTTATAACATCTTCTTTTTTCATAATTTAAAACTTATCATATTTTAATATCTATTGTTATGCTTCAAGATAAATTTAAATTAACATATTTGAATTTAATCTATATCTTAATTATTCAATTACAAAGTTTGATTTAAAAATTTATTTGTAAACTAATTAAACCAAACATAAAATCATATTTAATATAAAAATAATAATTAAATTTTTGTGTAATTATTTTGATAAAAGTAAAATTTAAATAAAAATTTATTAAAAAAATTGTACAAAAAAAAAAAAAAAATTGAGTTGTCAAATTTTATGACAAAGCTACAACAAGTTTAGAGTTGTCATTTTTCTTTTTAAAAAATATGCTAAAGAAACAAAAATAGCCCTAACAGACACGTCCATTAACCCCTCCATTACTCCCACTAACTTATTGCAAACACATATGCACAATTATACAATTAATTCAAATATATAGGATTAGTTTTACATTTTAAATCATTCAAATATTAATTCAACAATTAAAATACTATTCAAATTTAAGAAAATAAGTAGATTTCCTATAAAATAAAGAGTTGAGTATTAATTTGAAGATAAAAGTACAAAAGCATAAGACACATCAATTTAAATTATTTTCTTTCTTATAGTTATTGTTGTATTATCATTTCTTTTTTGAAAAATAACAATTATTGTTGCAAGTTGCTTTAAGAATGCATGATTTTTTTTTTCCTTCAATTTTTTTTTCATATGACTCCTAGTAGTAGAAAATGTAAATTATCCAATTAAAACTTAAAATGTAAAATTATAAATAAAATTGCTAGCTCACCCCAAAAATAAATTTTAAAAATTAATAGATTGAATTTAAAAATAACTATTTGAATTTAATTTTTATGCATCCTAATTCGTAAAAAAATTATATAATTCCAGGAACAAAAATATTTGGATAATAAAATAAATTATTTGAATTTTGATTGAAAAATTAACATATTGTTATAAAACAATAAAGAATAAAGAAGAAGAGTAGAGAGAACCAAGAGAGTAATTGTTATTTCTCATTATCTGGGGATCCTTGAGGATGATTTAGTAATTGTTATTTCTCATTCTCTTGGAATCCTTGAGGATGATTTACAATGAAGGAAACTCTTCTATTTATAGGGGAAATTACTCCTAGTTTCTGATTAAAATACAGATATTTCAAATCCTGATAGATATCAACTAGATCTTGATAGATCTATCTTATTAGATCTTTATAAATCTTATGTCACGACCCAAAAACGAGGGTCATGATGGCACTTATCGCGGCGTACCTTGACAAGTAAGCCTATCACCCAAATTGATACGAAAAGAAGAAAAGACAGAAATATCCCACAGTAAGGCTTCTAGAATGAAGCCGAACCATATAAGTAATCATAACAATGCGGAAAGAACTTATCCAAAACATCAATTATGCCCAAAACTAGGTGTCAATTGTGTAAGAACTACTAATATAATCCAAGAGTCAAATGCATAAAAAAAATAACCACAAAGGAATAATAACTGTCTCTGAATACTAATAAAGTCATAACAACTATAGAAAGATATAGGTGAGCTTCGGATGCATGAATGTCCAACCGCTACCTTGGAAGCTCCAACAATCACCCGAGTCAATCAAGCTGAGGCGCACTTGTCATAAGATCTGCACCGAAAGGATGCAGTAGGCATGAGTACGGTCCACTTGTTCTCAGTAGGTATCATAGGCCGATCAAGTAAAGTAGTAAATAAAGCATACAAAATATACACTAAGGGCACGTCACCTGAAATCAGAAAATACCCCACAACGGTAGCCCACACCGCTTGCACTAACAGTTCTAATATATCTCACATATATTACAACAACACATCAATACATTGAACACAAGTATACATTATGTCACATATAAATAGAGCAAGAGAGAACATGTAGATACAAGATCATCAAATACAGGTAAAGGAAGGTAAGACAAATACATAGATGACAAGTCAATAAGGTAATACAACACAACATAAACATAATAAAGTAAGTGCAATGTATATGATGATGATGATGATGCACAAGGTCGTCGCACAACCTCTAGGATCTTCGCATAATCCCCGTATACACCTATGGAGCTAAAGATTCCCGACGTAGGACCCATGGGGGGGGGGGGGGGGGTTCTTCAACCCATATACAATCCACATATCTCATATCCTTTTTGGCATATCCCTCGGAAAGGGTTTTATAAGGTATAACAATATTTTTTTAAAAAAGTGTTGCCAGTGTTTCTCAGATGTTGCCACGGTGGTATCAATGTTTCATGAATGAGTATGATATGAATATGTAATGCTCACAACCAATCACAATGAGTATTTCCACAACCAATCACATGATATATTTCCATAACCAACCACAATGATACATTCCCATAACCACATGAGCCAATATCCACTTATTATTTTCGTTTCATCCATGAATTTCCACATGTCTCATATGCCAATAAAGTATGAATATAATTACAATACAACAATGGTACCACATTAAATAACACAATACAATTATTCACATGTATTCAAGGCTATCAATCTCATATAGGACCCTACACGGTCAAACATATCACATAATATCTCAATTTCGACAATTACATCACATATAGACCCCACACGAGCACAACACATAAATAGTCATTTTTATGATTATTTCCTACCCTTAATAAGCATTTTGTACTATCATTTACTACCCAACCCAGTCTGAAGAGTTCAGCCATAACCTACTTCCAAAGTCGAAACCGGTCCGCTACACTTGAACCCGTGATCTTATTTTTCACGAAAAATCCCAAACTCTACTAAAAATATCAAATATAAAATCTATGTGTCAAAACAAAACCAACGACACCCATATTGACTACTTTTAGTTCGGGATCAAAATGGGCCCCCAAAATGGATTTTCGAAAAAGAAGGGAAAAATTGGAACTTTACTTTAAAAATATGTTTCTCATATTTTTAGGAACCTACATCTGAAAACCTAAGTTAAATCGAGTAAAAAATGGGGTTCAAATCGAAGAAAAACCATTTTTGAGCTTTATCGGATAAAATCTTTGAAATTTGGGTTAAAATCAAGTATCGTAGTTGTTTTGAAGGTTAAATTGATAAAAAACTAGTAATTATAAGATAAAAATATTATTCAAGTGAAAGGAATGAAATTTGGGTTTAAAATCATGCTCTAAGATTTTTAGGGTTTTGAGAAATTAATTAAGAAATTACTAAGAAAAGGGTGAATTCTTACCTTAAATCCATAATAAAATCAAGAAAAAGATGTTAATATAGTTTCCCAAGCTCTCATAAACTTTACTTTTAAGCTCCCAAACTATTTAGGGCTTAACTCCCAAGAGGCAAGATGAATAATGAGCAAAATAGGTCAAAAAGGTTTATAAAATTTGTACTACTGTCTAAAGAAAAGCTGTTTTTTTTTTAAAACTCAATCTGGACTTCAACGGGGTGCCCGGGATTCGTTTGGAGTACGATTTATGCAAACAAACTATGCAACCACACTAAATTCGACGTTCCGAACACGATGGCGATATCATATTTTTAAGAAAATGTCATTTTCACAAAATTGACCCTTGAAACCCAAAATCATAATTTTTCAAACCGAGGGTCGCAATAAAATTTAAAAGCCGTAAAATCATACGAAACATGCTAACACCCTAAATGCATCAAAATATATCCACATAAGTCCAAAATAAAGCTCTCGAAGCCATCAAAAAACACAATATTGCATAAATGATACAAAAATGCATCAGAAATCATGCCAATCACTCCACACCCCATAAAGATCATAATGCAACTACGGGGAGGGGTAAAATAGTCAAATCACACAAAATCATAAATTTCACATATTTCATCAAATTTTTAGATCGTTACATCATCCACCACTAAAATCTAGTTCGTCCTTGAACTAAGGCAAAAAATATCTGAATCAATGAAAAGCTGGGGATAGGAACTACGTATATCAGAATTAACCTCCCAAGTAGCTTCATCTATAGGTCGATGTTTCCACAGGACATTAACCACAGGGATTACTCTAAAGCGCAACTGCCTAACATCCCTAGCTAAAATGGAAACCGGTTCCTCAACAAAGGACAACCGCTCATCTAACCAAACCGAATCTCAATGAATGACATGAGACCCATCAGGAATAGAGCGACGAAGCATAGAAACATGAAAAACTGGATGAACGACTGATAGATTAGGGGCAAAGCCAACTCATAAGCCACATCACCAACGGTCCAAATAATCTTAAATGGACTAATTACCTGGGGCTAAGCTTGTCTCTCTTCCCCAAACCTTATCACACCCTTCATGGGTGAAACTCAAAGGAAAACATGATCACCAACACCAAATCTCAAGGCACGAAGTGTACGATTAGCATAATACTTCTGCCTACTCTGAGCCGCTCTAAGTCTATCCTGAATGATCTGAACCTTATCCAAAAGACTCACGAAGTTAGTCCTACCTCGAGGTCTCACCTCAGAAACATCAAAACAACCTACTGAAGAGCGATAACGCCCACCATACAACACATCAAAATGAGCTACATCAATGCTGGAATAGGAGCTATTACTATATGCAAACTTTGCTAAAGCCAAATGCTGTTCCTACTGGCCACCAAAATCCATCACGCATGTGCGGAGCCTATCCTATAAAACCTGAGTAGTCTGCTCTGACTGGCTATCAGTCTGGGCGTGAAACGCTGTGCTAAAATTAACCCAAGTATCCAACTCATCCTGAAAACTCTTCCAAAAGTGAGATGTGAACGCAGGACCACGATCTAAAATAATGGACACCGGCACACCATGAAGACACGCAATCTCAGGAATGACGATAGGGGCTAACCTCTCAACACTAAATGAGACCTAAACCAAAATAAGATACATTGACTTGGTCAATCAATCCACGATGACCCAAACACTGTCAAAACTATGAGATGTATAAGGCAGCCCAGTCAGGAAGTCCATAGTGATCCGTTCCCACTTCTACTTGGGAATGGGTAATCTCTGAAGCAATCCACCAGGCCTCATATGCTCGGCCTTCACCTACTGACAACATGGGCAACAAGCCACAAAACCTGCTATATATCACCTCATACCATCACACCAGTAGTGCTACCTTAAATAATGATATATCTTAGTCACACCTGGATGGATAGAATATCTGGAACAATAGGCCTCCTCCAAAATCAACCTAATCCGATCACCACTCTCGGCACATAAAGTTATCCCCTAATCCTCAAAACTCTATCTGAATCAAGTGAGGCTTTCTTAATCTTCCCACTCAACATCTTATCTCAAATCAACCTAAATCTAACATCGTCTAATTGATGAGCTCGAATCTGCTCCATCAAATAAGATCTAACCTCTACAAATGACAAACTATGCCTAGGTGTCGAAATATCAAAACTAACCATCTGGTTAGCTAAAAACTGACTCTCTAAGGCCAAAAGCCTCTCCTGGGTCAAAAGATGCGCCAAGCTACCCATGCTAGTTGACTTCTAGCTCAAGTCATCCGCAACCACATTAGCCTTGCCCTGATGGTAGAGAGTAGTCAAGTTATAATCCTTAAGCAACTCAAGCTAATGGCGCTTTCTTATATAAAGATCTCACTGTTAAAGAAGTACTGAATGCTACGATGATCTGAGAATATCTCACAATGGACTCCATACAAGTAGTGCCTCTACAACTTCAAGGCAAACACAACTGTGCACAGCTCTAGATCATGGGTAGGATAATTCCTTTCGCGAGGCTCCAATCTTGATGAGACACATATATAATTATCCTGCCCTCCTGCATCAACACAACACCTAACCTAACACCTAAAGTATCATAAAAGACAATAAATCCCACGCCCTCCTTGAGCAAACCTACCATAGGAGATGAAGTTAACAAATCCTTAAGCTTTTGAAAGCTTATCTCACAACATCATACCACTAGAAGGAATTTTTTTTTTGAGTCAACTTGGTCGACGGAGCTGCAATGGAAGAGAAACCCTCAACAAAACACTAATAATACTCGGCCAAGCCAATAAAACTCTAAATCTCGGTGGGCATAGTGGTCCAGCCCAATCACGAATCGTGCAACCTTAGCTGGATCAACCATAATACCTTCCTTTGTCATCACATAATCCAAGAAAGAAACTGACTCCAACCAAAACTCGCACTTAAAGAACTTAACATACAACTTTCATATCTCAATCTCTAAAGCATAATCCACAAATTCTCCTCATGCTTAACCTCACTCTTGGAATTAACCAAGATATCATCTATAAATACCATAACAAAGGAGTCAAGATATGGTCAAAACACCCGGTTCATCAACTCTATGAACACGACAGAGGAATTGGTTAATCCAAAAGACATGACCAAGAACTCATAATGACTATATCATGTCCGAAAAAGCTATTTTTGAAATATCTAAAGCTCTAATCCTCAACTGGTGATAATCGAACCTCAAATCAATCTTTGAAAACACCGTCGTACCCTAAAGCTGATCAAATAAATCATCGATGTGAGGAAGAGAATACTTATTCTTAACCATCACCTTATTCAACTACCGATAATCAATACACATTCGCATAGACCTATTCTTTCTCTTAACAAACAAGACAGGCGCACCCCAAGGTGAAATACTAGGTCAAATAAATCTCTCATCCAACAACCCCTACAACTGATCCTTCAGTTTCTTCAGCTCTACTGGGGCCATCCTATAAGGAGGAATAAAAATGAACTTGGTTCCCGACTCAACATTAATAATAAAATCAATATCTTAATTCAAAGGCATACTAGGTAAGTCCGTAGGGAACACATCCATAAACTCACGGACGATATGGACAAAATCCAAGAAAGAAGGCAAAATAACACTGGTGTCACGAATATGATCCAAGTAATACAAATATCCTCTCTCAACCAATTTACGAGCCTGAACATAAGATATGACCTTCTTAGGGCCCGAATGAAATGTACCCTTCCAAGCTATCGTTGGCACACCCAATGAAGCTAAAGTCACAATCTTGGCATAACGATTTTTGATGGCATGAGAAGGAGCCAACCAATATATACCCCAAAATAACATCAAAATTGACCATGTTTAACACAAACACGTTTACCAAAGTCTTACGCTCGGCAAAAGTCACAACACAAGATCGGTACGCTCGATCCACCACTAAAAATCACCTACTGGAGTAGATACATGAATAGGCATGGCAAGAGGCCACCTAATAAAATCAAAACCTGAAGCAAAATATATAGACACATAGAAGAATGTTGATCCAGGATAAAATAATAAGATGCAGGTCTGAAACAAATGGGATGGTACCTGCGATCACAATATTTGAAGCCTCTACCTCAAATCTGACTGAATAGCATAACACTGTCCATGACTATCAACTAGCTGAGTAGCCCCATAACCCCCAACATGAGCTCTACCATCTCTACTTCTTGCACTTTTGGTAGAACACCTACCTCTCACAGCTGAAATAGGAATAGCTCTAAACATACGGCAAAAATAGTCCTTGGCCACATGTCCAACCTCATCATACACATAGCAACCTCTATGACCAGTCTCAATACGAGAAAGTACAACTGAGCCCGAACGGTCACCCTAAACTACTGAACTAGAAGATCTACCAGATAAACTCTATAAAGTCACCTGCACTGGCCTACCACGATATCTATGAGAACATCTAAAATCTCTTCCTTGAGAGGTCCGACTCCTGAACTTACCAAAACTATGTGCCCTATTAGAACTTCCCTGAGATGCACTAAGAATACCCTCTGTCATCTAAGCATAATCCACAATACTCTAAAAAGAATCCCTAATCACAATCATCTGATACGTAGCCAACTAAAAAGAGACATCCAAACCCCTTACAAACTTTAGAAATACTCAAACTCGGTGGAAATACTATCATAGAAATATCTGGATAGGGTATGGAAGCATGCCTCATACTCAACAACTGTCATGGAGCCCTGCTCCAAATGATCAAACTAGTCCCACATATGATCTCTCAAACTAAAAGGCACAAATCTCTCCAAAAAGGCATCAACAAACTGATCCCATGATAACTCAGGAGCATCAACAAGCCTATAACCGACAAATGATATCTACTAATTTCTCATAATATCTCTCAACTGATAGTAGCATAAGCAACTCCATTCGCGTGGAAAGAGTGAAACACAACTCAAAATACAAGGTACGAGAGAACTTAGCACGATAAAGAATGAAATGAAGAAAGTTTCCTAAAGACATCCTATAGCCTCTCAAAGATAGATACAGACGTCTACGTATTGATCTACGATACTCTATTAAACATCCCATTGTTACATCGTTGAGACCAATAAAACCTGGTTGCTATGATACCAATTTTGTCACAACCCAAAAATGAGGATCGTGATGGCACTTATCGCGACATACCTTGACAAGTAAGCCTATCACCCAAACTATTATAAAAAGAAGAAAAGACAAAAATATCCCATGATAAGGCTTCTAGAATGAAGCCACCATATAAGTAATCATAACAATGTAGAAAGAACTTATCTAAAATACGAATCATGCCCAAAACTAGGTGTTAATAGTGTAAGAACTACTAATACAATCCAAGAGTCAAATGCATCAAAAAAAAAATAACCATAAAAGAATAATAACTATTTTCGAATACTAATAAGGACATAAAAACTATAGAAAGATAGAGGTGAACTTCGGATACATGAATGTCCAACTGCTACCTTGGAAGCTCTAACAATTATCCGAGTCAATCAAGCTGAGGTGCATTCGAGCTAATAACTGCACTGAAAGGGCCCAGTAGGCATGAGTATGGTCCACTTGTGCTTAGTAGGTATATAGACCGACTAAGAAAAGTAGTAAATAAAGCATACAAAATATACACAAAGGGCACGTCACCTACAATCAGAAAATATCCCACAATGGTAGCCCACACAGCTTGCACTAACAGTTCTAATATATCTCACATATATTACAACGATATATCAAAGATATTGAACATAAGTTTACATTATGTCACATACAAATAGAACAACATAGAATATATAGATACAAGATCATCAAATACAAGTAAAGGAAGGTAAGACAAATACATAGATGACAAGTCAATAAGGAAATACAACATAATATAAACATAATAAAGTAAGTGAACTGTATATGATGATGATGATGATGGTGCACGAGGTCGTCGCACAACCTCCGGGATCGTCGCACAATCCCTGTATATACCTACGGAGCTAAAGCTTCCCCACTTAGGACCCATTGGGGGTTCGTCAACCCATATACAATCCACATATCTCATATCTCCTTTTTGGAATATCCCTCAAAAAGAGTTTTATAAGGTGTTGCAATATTTTTTTAAAAAGGTGTTGCTAGTGTTTCTCAAATGTTGTCATAATGGTGCCAATGTTTCATGAATGAGTATGTTATGAAGATGTAATGCTCACAACCAATCACAATGAGTATTTCCAAAACCAATCACATGATATATTTCCACAACCAACCACAATGATACATTCCCACAACCACATGAGCCAATATCCACTTATTATTTTTATTTCATCCATGAATTTTCACATGTATCATATGCCAATAAAGTATGAATATAATCACAATACACCAATGGTACCACATTAAACAACACAATATAATTATTCACATGTATTCAAGGCTATCAATCTCAGATAGGACCCCACACAGTCGAACATATCACATATAGGCCCCCACACGGGCACAACACATAGATAAAAAATTTTCATGATTAGTTCCCACCATTAACATGTATTTTGTACCATCATTTACTACCCAGCCCAGTCTGAAGAGTTAAGTCATAAACTACCTCCAAAGTCGAAACCGATCTGAACCGATCTGCTACACTTGAACTCGTGACCTTACTTATCACGAACAATCCTGAACTCTACTAAAAACTTTAAATATAAAATCTATGCATCCAAACAAAACCAACAATACCCATATCGACTACTTTTAGTTCGGGGTCAAAATGGGCCCTCAAAATGGATTTCCAAAAAAGAAGAACAAAATCAAAACTTTACTTCGAAAATATGTTTCTCATATTTTTAGGAATATACATATGAAAAATCAAGTTAAATCGAGTAAAAAAAGGGATTCAAATCGAAGAAAAATCATTTTTGAGCTTTACCGGGTAAAATCTTTGAATTCTGGGTTAAAATCAAGAATCGTAGTTGTTTTGAAGGTTAAATTGATGAAAAATTAGTAATTATAAGATAAAAATATTATTCAAGTAAAAGGGGTGAAATTTGGGTTTAAAATCATGCTCTAAGATTTTTGGGATTTTGAGAAATTAATCAAGAAATTACTAAGAAAAGAGTGAATTCTTACCTTAAATTCATAAAAAAATCAAGAAAAAGATATTAATCTAGCTTCCCAAGCTCTCACAAACTTTACTTTTAAGCTCCAAAACTATTTAAGGTTTAACTTCTAAGAGGCAAGATGAATAATGAGCAAAATAGGTCAAAAAAGTTTATAAAATCTGCACTACTGTCTAAAGAAAAGTTGTTTTTTTCTAAACTCAATCCGGACTTCAACAGGGTGCCCGAGATTCGTTCAAAGTACAAATTATGCAAACAAACTATGCAACCATACTAAATTCGATGTTCTGAATGCGATGGAGATATCAAATTTTAAAGAAAATATCATTTTCACAAAATTGACCCCCGAAATCCGAAATCATAATTTTCCAAATCGAGGGTCAAAATGAGATTTAAAAGCTGTAAAATCATACCAAACATGCTAACATCTTAAAATCAACATTCCAAATCTGCTGGAGAATTCAGATTTTAAATCCAAAGTCGTTTCGATCAAATGTGGGTCCCACACTCATATTTCTATTTTTCAACTTTTCCACTAATAGGTCAAAATGAGATCGGGTGCACGGAGAACTGAATCAAAGATCTAGCTAGCCTAAAATTGATATTATAGAGCTGCTGGCGCAGTCCGTTTGGCCATCCGTCACACAGATCAAAAGATATCTACATAAGTCCAAAATAAGGCTCTCGAAGCTATCAAAAACCACAATATTGCATAAATGATACAAAAATACATTGAAAATCATGTCAATCACTCTCACACCTTAGAAATATCATAATGCAACTACAGGAAGAGGTAAAATAGTCAAATCACATAAAATTGCAAATTTCACATATTTCATCAAATTTTTAGGTCGTTACATCTTATCTATATAGACATCCAATATAATGTAAATACATTTATAACACTCCTCCTTGAATGTCTAATTGATAGATAATATGCCTCATTAAAACCTTACTAGGAAAAACCTAGTGAAAAAAAATCTAGTGAAGGAAAAAGACTACACATCTCTAACAATAGGCATGTGGGTTGCCTCATTAAAAATCTTAAAAGGAAAATTCAGTGGGAAAAAACCTTATAAGGAAAAAAGAGTACGACGCGTATTAACTCACCCTAGTGAGAACATCTTTGAATCTTTGTATCCTGGTCTTGTGCATCATCTTCTTTAAAGTTGCAATTGGAGGAGACTTGATGAATAAATCAGCCATATTGTCACTTAAGAAAATTTGTTGCACGTTAATATCACCATTATTTTGGAACTTATGTATGTAGAAAAACTTTGATGAAGTTTTCTTCGTTCTATCTCTTTTTGTGAATCCTCCATTAAGATGTGCTTTGCATGCTACATTATCTCTATATAAAATTATAAGTACATTGTTGCATTTCAAACCACATTTTTCTCGAATGAGATGTATCATGAACCTCAACCATACACACTCTTGGCTTGTTTCATGAATAACTATTATCTCAGCATGGTTTGATGAAGTGGCTAGATATTCTTTGTATATCTCCAAGATATGACAGTATCTCCATATGTGAACACATTGGATGATTGAGATCGATATTTATGCGGATTAAATAAATACCCAACATTAGCATAATCAACAAGATCGGGACTACAAAATTTAGAACAAAATAAACTCATGTACTTTATCCCATTTTGATGTCTCCTAGTAGGAGCAGAAATATACCTTGCTTAACAAATTGACTAAAAATGCTATATCAATCCTTGTGGTATTTGCAAAATATATTAGTGTTGTGCATTAATTGCACTAAGATATGGTACTTCATATTTCTCATTTCAATAAATAATCTTATTGCTTTTGAAAACTCTTCAAGAGTTTCGACAATATTCAAACCATCAATTTATCCATTATAAGGATAATAAACAAGTTCCTCAAAAACTTTATATGCTTCATGCATTTTAAATCCATTAGGAATTTTTATGTAGATTATTGTCAAGTGACAATATCCAACATGTCAAGTTTCTGAACTGCAAATCAAATAAGTTTTACTCTTACCAAAATACATTCTTTCAGGTCACTTGATAAATATTTCTTCATCAGCATGCTTAAATAAATGTAGAATTCAGATCTTGGTGAATAAGAAGCTTAAGGCATGATTACGAGGATCCGAATTCTGATATCCAATACTGATAGGCTTAAGGCATAATTATATTCCATTCCTAATGGATGAAAATCTTATTAACGCAAACATGCACTTGATTGTGATGGTATCATAATTTACATTCGAAAGAGGTAGAATAACTGAAAAGAGTTATTTTGAAATCTACTTCTAAAGTAGTAAATTTAAAATTATTGTAAATCTGAAATTTACTAAAGTAAAAGGTACATGTCATGGTAAACTTGGAGTTTGCTAGAATAAAAGTTCATAAATTGACATGAACAATTGCGACATCCCAAATATGTGCATACTGAGTATTGAATATATATTGAAGAATTAGAAAATTCTTCATTACTTTAATAATTGTGACATTCCAAAGATGTGCATACTGAGTATTGAACATATATTGAAGAATTAGAAAATTCTTCATTACTTTTAATGTTGGTTGTTCTTATGATAAGTTGTAAGTTGGTAGGACCAACTAATTTTGGGATTGGATCCCTTAAAATCTGAAAAGTATAAAAGGTGAAAAAGGACCCGTTTACCTATCATGTGATATGTTAAAAAGATGCATCAATAAGATGATCACATGTACATTCATTGTCAACCTGCAGTTTGACATTCATAAAGTTGCTTGCTCAATAAAATTGAGTTAAGAGTATAACTTTCAGATTTTGTAATCAAGATAATTCATCTTGATAATGATGGTTTGGCATTGAAAGCCTTCGATAAATAGCTAAACCATTACTAATGAGAACAAGGTTTCATGTGTTGGTTTGAAATATCATATATCATCAAAGAATAAAGAAGAACAAGAGCAAATAGAAAAGAAAGAGTAATTCTTTATTTCTCTTGAGGGATCTCTTGGGATCTTGAGGATGATTTACAATGAAGGAAACCCTTCTATTTGTATAGAGGAAATTTACTCGTAGTTTTTGATTAAAATACATATACTTCAAATCCTAATAGATATCAGCTAGATATTATCTATATAGACATTCACTATAATGTAAATACATTTATAACACATATTTATTAAAAACAAGTTACAATCCTATTTTATCTTTATCCGGTAAAAAGAAAGAGAGAAAATAAGAAGAGCAAAATTAAGACATTTTCTTACCCCTTTTCCCACTAAACACGCATATACACGGTTTTACCCAAAAATAAGAACAACTTGGCTCCTTATTTGGAGCAAAAACTAACTACAAGTTTTTTTTTTTCTCTCTTTTAACTTTATTTTAAAATTTTATCTTATTTAAAATTTTTTAATGTATCTATCTATCAAATTAATATTGAAAGAACCAAAAAAACTACACTTAAAAATATAAAAATAGCAGAGACATGAGTTTTTGAAATTAATTTCAAAAAAATTTGAAAATCAATTGACTAACCAACTTATTTATTATGTCATAGAGGTTAAAGGATTCAAAAACTGTCAAACCATTAAAATTATTTTTTTAATATTTTTATTAAGAAAACTGCCATAAAGAACTCATTATAATAATTTATTTTACTTTGTATATTATTTATTTCTAGATCAAATCATATAGAAAATGACATATTGAATTAGATAGTTCATTGATAAATACATGAAACTTTGAATATACAATTATTATAAATAGCAATAAAAGAATTGCAGACGGTTAACATTATGTTTTGGGATAAAATAGCACACACCATTATGCTTTTTTGTTTTTTTGTTTTTGTACGAAGTAAGTTTCTCATCTTTGGCATGTTTTTTATACAATTTTTATTTTTTAATAAAAAATTAATAAGGATACAAATTGACTAATATGACTTTATTAAATTTACATTAAATATTATTATTATTTATTAAAATTAATTATTATTTCATTAAATTATTAAGGATAAACTTTAAGAAATATATTTAATTAGTTCTTAATTATTTAAACATTTCAATTATTTTGAATACAAAATTTCGTAACAAATATGTCACTAATATGAGAGATATTTTATACAAATATGTAAACTAACTTCCCACAATCACTCGAGAAAATTGAAGGAAAGGTGTCTTTTAAGTCTTGAATAAATGATTGGTGACTTTGACCAATTTAAAGAGTCAAACATCATTAGAAAACTTGATTAAGCTAATTGTGGACTTGATTAATATTTTCAAAACTTTCTAATCTTTTCAAAAATACAAATCAACCAACACCCCTCTTCAATCCAAATCAACTAGTCTCTATTCTCCCTCTCTCGACAACTTCTCTCAACTCTCTCCCAACCAACAGTTCTGCAAAATTCTCTCTTCAATCTCCGGCGACTTCAACCTTCAGCGAACAATAGTCGGTCGAGTTTCCTTTTGACTTTCAACTGTCAATCGACGTGAAGACTTCTCCGGCGACAACAACTTCGAGTTCTTCATCGTCCCATTTTATTTTTCACAGGTAAAAATTTATGAAGAAACATAGGAACTTGAGCCAACTACTTTCTAGTATTGAAATGTGGACTGAATAAAACACTAATTTCTGACATTTCTTCTTCTTGTTTTCATAATGTTGATTAGGAATTGTTGGTGATTTTTGTTCACAGTTGATGTTCTTAGTGTATGCGTGTGTATGATGTGTTGGTGTTGTAGGGTTGATTTATTGTTTGTCTTATTAAAAATGGTGTTGCAACAGATGAAATATATGATGCAACAGATGAAGACATCTGATACAACAGATGAAAACATCTGATACAGCAGAATAAAATATCGATGCAACAGATTAAAATCTGATGCAACTATAAAAATCTGATGCAACATATGAACAATCTAACAGATCATTTATCTGTTGCGACAGGCGACTCTTCTGTTTGAAAGAAATTTAAATAATATTGATCCAACTTATAACTCATTTTGCAACGGATGAGTGCTATGTTTCAACAGTTTAATGATCTATTTTATTGTCTCTAACGGTTTACTCATCCGTTGCAACAGGTTGGTTATATGTTACAACAAATAATATACTTGGTGCAATAGTTCAGTGATCTGTTTTATTGTCTCCAATGAATTAATCATCCATTACAATAGGTCGATTATATGTGGTAACAGGTAAACTACTTAGTGCAACAAATATGTGATCTATTTTTACTGTTTCTAATGGATTACTTATCCATTTCAACAGATCAGTTATATATTGCAACAGATAAACTACCTGGTGCAACAGATATGTGATATATTTTTACTGTTTCCAATGTATTACTCATCCGTTTCAATAGGTTGGTTATATGTTGCAACAGATAAACTACCTAGTGTAACATATTTGAGCTCTATTTTTATTATTTCCAATGGTTTACTCATCCGTTGCAATAGGTCGATTATATATTACAAAAGAAAACATACCTGATGCAACAGATTATAGACCTGTTTTTGTTGTTTTCAATGATTTACTCATCCTTTGCAACAAGTCGGTTATATGTTGCAACAGATAACATACCTAGTGCAACAGATGCGTGGTTTGTTGGAACTATTATTTTATCGTTATGCATGTTAGATTTACTGTTATTCCTTTTTAATGATGTATCAATCAATTATAATCTATTTTATGTTCCTGTTAATTTAAGATAATATGGCTCCCAAAAGAAAAGAAACTGAATCAAGTCCAAGTAAAGGAACAAGTGCAGCAGCTCAGCTATATCTACCACTGTATGAGCTTGCTTTACAAGCGTTATCTCAATCAGGAGCAGAAGATAATGAACACGGGGAGGAGGAATGTCTCAAAAGAGATGATCCAAATGCTAGTAGCCCTTCCACCAAAGAGTTGGTCAAAACCTTCAGCATTGATCATTATCTTGTGAGAATGCAGTGTGATGGTGCCATAGATTTAACGGTTGATTTCGTGGTTAAGTCAACCATGGAAAAATCTTTCGACGCCTTTAGAAAAATACTTTGAGAATAAAAATTGGATGCTTATTTCAGGAAAAGCTGCTTTGGGCAATATCCTGATTTGCCAGAGAACAACAATGCTCATTTCCAAATGAAAATGGTATACGATCTTCTCAAGCGTAAGTTTATGTATGAAAACAAAGACAAGATGGATGAGGTGTGGATAAATTACTGTGGCATGCCTGTCATGCCTTGTTTTCACCAAGGTCAACCAAAACATGACTTTTTGGACTTTAAAAGAATTAAATTTTGTACAGAGTCGCCACCTAATTTTAAGAAAAATAAGAAAACCATTTATTCATTAACACGTATGATTGATGTTTTTAGTCTGTGAAAAACCTATTGAGACTCTAGGTAAGGGTTTAAATTATTCCGAAGGGAAGGGGTTAGGCACCCTTTAGGATCCACAAATGTGGTACCCGGCTAAACTAAACTTATCAATGAGGGAGGAGGTATAAATATTTAAAATAATATAAAAGTGTATGTGTATTAAGTATAAAATAATTCTTTTAAGAAAATACAAATGTAAAACTATGTAAAAGTATATGTATATTAAATATACAAATAAAATCTATTGTTATAGAAACATGTAAAAGATATGTATAAAAATGTATAAATTACATGTGAAAAAGAAAGTATTTTGTGAAGTATGAAAAGAAATATGTAAAAGGTAAGTATAAAAATGTATAAATTACATGTGAAAAAGAAAGTATTTTGTGACATATGAAAAGAAATGTATTTTGATGTGCCATGAAAAGGAAAAGCATTTACAAGTAATATTTTTATTTGATTAAAGTTACGGAGAAAAGTAAAGATTAATTTGAGAAGAAAAGACTACATAATATGTGAATTATTTGATTAACTTGATTCTTTATCTAAATATTAAAGGCCTAAGTTTTGCTTAAAAGCGATAAAATTATGTAAATAAAGAATATCCCCGCCCGGCACCCAAAAAATAAAGTTTTCACTATCTTTTATTTTTATGTACAACTATATAAACGAGAAAAAAACTACAAACATAAAGCTCGAGAATTATGTATAAGTTCTTGATAAAGTAATGAAGAAATAATCATTAAAGTAAGTGAAATTATGTGCACACACATGTACATATAGATGTACATATAAAAATAATGTCTTGTTATAAAATGGGCTCGGATTAAGTTTTAGACTCGCTATGTCTACGAAGTGATTGCTCGACTAATCGGCTGTCCTAAATCACCTTGCCAAGATATGAATAAGAAAACTTTTAGTGGTGTCGTGGTGTTATAAAAGTTTCGTCATTGCCCAAAATATTTAATTTTTTTATTACGTATTTATATACGTAATATCTATCTTTTATTTGTGGAGGCCTCAAAAGTCGACGATAATTTTTTCATTGGCCAAGAATATTTATTTTGACATAACATAGATAAATTTGAGAAAATAAAGTCCGTCTTTTGTAATGGGGTGGCCTAAAGAATTCGACGGAAAGATATTTTCATCAGCCATGTGTTGACTTTTGATATAAAATAATGAATTGGACAAAACAAAATCCGTCTTTTGTCACGGGATGGCCTCAAATATCCAACGAAAAGATAATTTCATCAGATGTGTGTTGTCTTTTGATATAAAATAATGAATTTGACAAAATAAAATCAGTCTTTTGTCACGGGATGGCCTCAAATATCCAAGGAAAAGATAATTTTATCGGCTGTGTGTTGGCTTTTGATATAAAATAATGAATTTGACAAAATAAAATCCGTTTTTTGTCATGTGATGGCCCCAAATATCCAACGGAAAGATAATTTCATCGGCCGAAGTATTTATTTTGAGTATATGTATGTGTTTTTGAGAAAAAGAAAAAGATGAACATATTTTGTGTTTGAGGGAGAGGAGAAAGAGGTGAAAAATATGTGTGGATTTTTTGAGAGAGAGGAAGAATAAAAATGTGTGTGTGGAAATGCCTTCCCATCACTCTTATTTATAATGAAATTGGGCACCTCTTATTGTCCAATAGATAAAGAGATGTCCCCTCTTTATATAATAGCACATCCTTTGGTCCTTAGGGTATTGACCAAAGAATTTTCATCTTTTTGACCAATGGATAAAATTATTGTCCAAAGGATAGTGTTATTGAGTTGTCATTATCAGATGTGACAAGACATTATGTGTAGTCATTGTCGGATGTGACAAGACATCACTGTGTAGTCATTATCGGATATGACAAGACATTATTGTGTGGTCGTTGTTGAATGCGATAAGACATTGAATTATTATATTGTGTAAAAATAATTGATCCAACTTAGCATTTGTGGACCGTAAAAATGTACATAATACAGGTATTGATTTGTAATTATGAAAAAGGTAAAGAATGTTGAAAATATTAAAAAATGTAATTTATTATGAAAAATATTATAAAAATGTGATGTCATGTCCTGTACGTGTGCAGATAATTGTAAAATGTTAAAAACAATAATGAATTGATAGAAATCCTATAATAAGGAGGATTATTAATAAATTATGAAAATTAAAATTACGACAACAAATTGATAAAAATCCTAAATTAAGGATGATTATCAATAATTTGTCAACAATTATAAAAAAGATAAAAAATTATATTCTATGCCCTTTAATTATCAGGAATCCTGAAGATGTTAATTTTAGGAATGAAGAGCGAAAATTGGGTGTCAACAGTTTCCCCTTTTCATTTGAGTACGATGTAGAAGTCTTCAAACGAAAACGTTAACATGTAGCCAATTTTGCTCGACAAAAAATATTTTTTTTAGTTATAGAAAAATTCAACCGAACTCTAATTTAGAGTTGCCTACATACCTCAAGTTAATAAGGATCAGGTCGGGTGTAGTTCAAAAGAATAGGCAATTTGTTTCTTGCCTTGTTGTTGGGAATGGGTGATCATGTAGAATGATTATTGAGAGAACTGTTTGGAAATGGAAGTGTTCATCTATTCCCGTAGCTCTTTTCAAATTGTCCCAGTATCAATCTGTGGAATGCTGGGGTTATAAGATTGTGTACTTGCAGGGGAGAAAGAATAATTATGGTTGTGATGACCGCACTCTGCACAGAGCTTCCTACATATCTTGAATGTCACGAGAATCAGGTCAATGTAGTTCGAATGAGGAAATGGGAAAATTTTGAGATGGTTCTCAAAATTTGCCCCAGTGTGTGATATATGGGATTTGAAAAAAAAGTGTTGTTGTTCAGAATTATACCCTTTGTTAAAAAAATATATGATGTCTCCGATTATCTACGGGGACTTGAGGATGAATGACGGGTGTCTTTGATTATTTGCGAAGACTGATATTGATGAATGAAAGATATCTTCGATTGTCTACGAAGACTTAATGCATGACATCTCTAATTGTGTATAGAGACTAATGTTGAATGATGATGTCTTCGATTGTAAATGAAGACTTGATGCATGACACCTCCAATTGTCTATGGAGGCTGGTGTTGATTGTTGTCTCCGATTGTTTACGGAGACTGTGATAAATAATGATGTCTTCGATTATGTACGAAGACTTGATCCATGATGTCTCCAATTGTCCATGGAGACGGATGTTGATTATTGTCTTCGATTATTAACGGAGATTGTGATGAATGATGATGTCTTTAATTATCTACGAAGACTTGATGACATCTCTAATTCTTTATGGAGTCGGATGCTGATTGTCGTTTTCGATTGTCTACATAGACCGTGTGATGGTCGTCCTCAATTGTCTATGAAGTCTAAGGTCATCAACCAATGAGGTAATGGCCTCTTGATTATTGGAACAACTGGAAGGTAATAGCCTCTCGACTGGCGGGGCTATGAGAATGTAAAAAGCCTATCGACTAGCGGGGTTTCAAAGGTAATAACCTCTCAATAGGCGGGGCTATAAAAATGTAAAATCCTCTCGACTGGCGGGGCCTTAAAAGGTAATAGCCTCTCGATTGGTGGGGCTATGAAAATGTAAAAGGCTCTCGACTAGCGGGGCTTTGAACGGTTATAGCCTCTCGACTGGAGGGGCTATGAAAATGTAAAAGCCTTTCAACTGGCGGGGCTATGAGAATGTAAAAGCCTCTCGACTGGCGGGGCTTTAAAAGGTAATATCCTCTCGACTGGCGAGGCTATGAAAATATAAAAGCCTCTCGAGTGGAGGGGCTTGGAAAGGTAATAGCCTCTCGACTGGCGGGGCTTTGAAAGGTAATAGCCTCTCGACTGGCGGGTCTATGAAAATGTAAAAGCCTCTCGACTAGCGGGGCTATGAGAATGTAAAAGCCTCTCGACTGGTGAGGCCTTAAAAGGTAATAGCCTCTCGACTAGCGGGGCTTTAAAAGGTAATAGCCTCTCGACTAGTGGGGCTATGAAAATGTAAAAGCCTCTGACTGGCGGGGGTTTGAAAGGTAATAGCCTCTCGACTGTCGGGGCTTTGAAAGGTAATAGCCTTTCAACTGGTGGGCCTATAAAAGTGTAAGAGCTTCTCGACTGACTGGGCTTTGAGAATGTAAAAGCTTCTCGACTGGCGGGGCTTTAAAAGGTAATTGCCTTTCGATTGGTGGGGGTATGAAAATGTAAAAGCCTCTCAACTGGCAGGGCTTTGAAAGGTAATAGCCTCCCAACTGGTGGGGCTATGAAAATTTAAAAGCCTCTCGACTGGCGGGGCTTTGAAAAGTAATAGCCTCTCGATTGGCGGGGCTATGAAAATGTAAAAGCCTCTCGGCTGATGGGGCTTTGAAAAGTAATAGCCTCTTGACTGACGGGGCTATTAAAATGTAAAAGCCTCTGAGAACACCCAATTGAAAAGAAATATATTCGTGTTTGAAGGTTGTATCTTGAGGAGAAAGGTCAATTATTGGTATTCGGAGATAGGCGTCTTGCACGTAAAGTGTGATGCATGTATGTCAAGGCATGATTTGAAAGGAAAGATTTTTTTTTGTATTTTCATTGTAAAAATATGTTGAAAGATGAAAAATATGGAAGATTGCTTTGTGTTTTATTTGTAAGAAATACTGAAAGGTAAAAATGCAAAACATTTTTGTGTTTTCTTTGTAAGAATGCAGAAAGGTGAAAATGCAGAAGATTATTTTGTATTTTCTTTGTAAGAAATTTTGAACAATGAAAAGATATAATTGTGTCTTGACTACAGTTGGTACCAACAATTAGTAGTGTGTATAAGAATCCCCCTATCTTTTTTCCAGCTAACCGAGATTGACTTCAGGGTAACTTCTATAGCTTTGAGTGGTACCTCAGATATACCTAAGTATCGACAAGATTTGTTCGTCTTGCTTCAAACAAAGATTTTAAACTGTGCATGTTCCCATGTTTCAAGTGTCCTCTCCAGAAAGAATGTCTCGTTCTCACACATATTTGAGTATTATTTTTCTCTTGAATTTAGAGATGTCTAGAGATATACTCTCACACTCAGAAAGAAGTTCAATGAATGTAATTGTGATATCATAGGCTTGGCCTTCATGTTAGTATCCACTAATGTGAGAAAACTTATAGTAGGATCTTGTAGGACTTGTTATTGGCTTGTAATGTAGGCTTGGGGTCGGGTAGAATGACATTTGGGATAAAAGTGACTAATTTCTCAATGAGCATTGCATTGTATCCGTGCTTTTGACGCTTGATCTTCTTTATTGTGGTTCTTTGCCCCTTGTTTTGTATTTGTTTCGACTTCTTTTGAATCATGTGTTGGAGTTTTTCCCCCTTTCGATATATTTTCCTTCTCTTTTTCCTTTTTGAGGGATAATGATTCCCCACCTTTATCAGAGTTATCTTTTTTTTTCTTTGTGGGGGGGGGGGGGGGGGTCTCTTTTTTTTTTTTCTTTGAAGTCATCTTTTATTTTTGTTCTTCTGGGGATATACTTCCTTTGCCTTTAACAACTTTGATCTTGAATCTTTATTCGCAACTTGCACGTACTTAGTGCACTCAAGGAGATGGGCCAAAGAGGGATAGTGCATGTAAGCACTCTAAAGGTATAGGCACAAATGTGGTTATTCCAAAGAAAATGATTTAGGCTCAAAGGGGGAAATACTAGGGATTGATGTCATTTGGTAGTTTAATGCCCCGATTTTGTGAATCGGAACGCTACACGGTGCTCATGACCCTGAAGGACCACAAGCTAACCCATGACTGATATCTGTACCTGTAACTGCATAATATACATATAAAATCCAGAAATATGAACACAAAGGGCGTAAGGTTCAATCTTGAATAATAAAATATATGAAATAAGGTGGTATCATAGTACCAAAACAAAATTAAAAATACTAAAGCCTAAATCTGAAAACTCTATAATCATCTGAAAGCCTCTAAACTGTCTAAATAAGGAGTTGAAGGAACATTCTCCAACTAACTCCCTAAACTAAAAATAAACTGAAATACTGGAATAATGAATATAACGATCATGTCCTCGAAAGATGAGGACTCACTTCTTACTAAACTGCTACTGCTGATCTGGAATCTGCACCTCAGAACCTATGGTGTAACATAAAAGAAAGAACCATAGTGCAATTGCGTCAGTACAACTAAAGTACTGAGTATACGTGGGGGTAGGCTAAATGCATGGGGTTTATATACATGAACATGCTGACTAATATGGACGTGAGAATACATACATACATACATACATACGTAACTGCTACTGAACTCATGGAGATATTGACTACTTGAGTTTAAACTATGACAACATAAGTTTCGTGATACTGAGATACTGAATGACTGATAACATGGATGACTGTATCTAACATTCCTAATTCTAGGGAAAACTATCTGAGTTCCAAACTATATCTGAACATCTAAGTCTGAGATCAGTCCTAGCTAACGAGTGATCTCTGAAACTGATAATGAGAATACTCGACTGAATCTGAGATTGAGATCAAGCCTGTCTGTCGGGTGACCTCTAGATCTAATAATAAGCATCTAAATATGGGACCAAGCCTATCTAATGGGATGGTCTAGGAATCAATGAAACTATCTGAGTTCCTTACTGAGATCGATGACTGTATCTGACAGTCCTGATTCCTGATTTCTGCTCTGAAGACTGATACTGAAATGGTAATTGTAACTGTAACTGTGGGAGGTAGTAACCTAACCGATATGCCCCGATACTGTACTGGTAGGGTCCAATCTTTTTCCTAATTGGAAGGGTGTCAATACCGTGCCACGGGTAGAGACATCTACTATGGTCAAGCCTCTCTGGCGGGTGACCCTGAATAGGAAATCAAGCCTAAGGTAATATAATAGTCAAGTATATCCTTAATCTGATGGGTGAATCCTATCCTATGCTGGCTACACAGTTCTGGAGTACAAGGATTACTGCTAACTGCTCTGCCTTTATAATAGGAAAACCACCATCCCTGCACTCGCTCGGTGCTAGTCCCTACTCCCAACTAAAAGACTCTAAAAATATTAACTACGGTGAGCATCCTAATTGAATTGAACTGATTTATAAACTGATTAACTGAGCTGATAATATTTTCTTAGCTGAACTTAGCCGAATTCACTGAGTTTCGTTGACTGACGGAAAAGCTACTTGAGATCTGAGGTTTGACTGAGAGTACTGAAACTACTGGGACTACTGAACTACTGAGATTTTTGAGTTTTTTTTAGTCACGCGACTAACTGAAATCTATGGAGCATAGCTTGACTGAGGATGTCTTCAAACATGACACTAGCTCTAGGAACACAGCTATCGTTTTCGGGTACAAGTACCCCCAGGACTCGATCAAAGGAAATTGACTCATATGACTGACTTGATCATAAGAGTAGAGTCCACAATTCACAATATCATAAGTAAGGATTTCATAATAAGAATGATTCTCAACAAACTATCACATGATCGGGAATGCACACGACATGTATATACTTGCATGGCTTCAATAACATGGTCATTCCATATCACAACAATATCATGATCATCTCATACAACATCTTCAATTTAAGACAATAGCATGGGGATCACGTTGAACATAAACTTAGAACATGGAATAGTCACTTAGGACCTATTATGTCATAAAAGCATGATTTCAATTCACTTAGGTATTTTCACAAACACCTTACATGTACATCTTAGGAATAGGTGGATTCATCAAGATTACAAATATTCAACCACCAATTTCACATATTGATACATCAAATACCACTATATCCTCACACAAAACATACAAAGATCCCATCTTAGGCATCATCAATCTCCAACCATATGAACATAACCACCACTAACATAAACGTCATAATACATAATTTAGAAGATGGTTCTTGAGCTTCATAGATGAAAGGAGTCCATGAATCAACTCACACATACCTTAGAAGGAAGATTCTTGATGATTGACGGAGGAATTTCCTTAAAATTGGATCTTTAAGCTTAATTATGCAACCCTAGTTGTTTTTTCTCTTTTAGTGCTCTTGGATGATGAACTTAAGATGTTAGTAGGGTTGTAATGTAATTAGGAGCTATATATTTTGTAGGGTTAAGTTTAGGGACGTGTAAGGAGTGTTAAAAGACTTAGTTACCCTCAAAATAACTCAAAACAGAGTGTTTTTGGCACTTGGAATTGACTTAGGCGGCGCATATGTAATTTCACAAGCTAGGTTGGGCGGCGCCTAACAAATCGCCTAAGTTTGGTTGGGAGGCTCCTAACCAATCGCATACCCTTGCTGTCTCTCACGAAAATGAGCATAACTTTTTGCTCGGGTATTGTATTAAGGCGGAATTGGTATCGTTAGAAAGCTAATTCGATTCTCTATAATTTGATGGGTATAAATATGCAGAAATACCATATTAACATCAATTTATACTCATTCAAATATGACCCTTATGAAATCAAACACTAAAACTTGATGGATTCAAAAACTCTTAGCTTGTATTACCCTAAGTGACTCATATGAACATGCTTAACGTATCATAAGCTATCTTATCACTAGGATACTCATTGTAAGTCATGTACTCAAGTATGAATCAAAGGATAGGAGATTTCATATGTAGGAAAAATGGTTCGTCTCTTAGCTTAGACACATGCGGGGTATTACAATATCTCCCCCTTGGGAACATTCGTCCTCGAATGGAAATTAACTGAGGTGAGAGAGATAATAAGATGAAGTACGTACAAGACATACACTACTAAAACATAGGTTCATGGCTGACATGACTGAAAGATGAACACAACATACTGAACATGCATATCTGAAGCTGATTCATGAATATAAGACTAAGTATTCTAATAAAGTGAGTTTTCTCCAAATGAGAATGCATATCTGATGCACAACTGAAAGGCTGAATCTATGCATATCTGATGCATGATTACATGACTGACATGATATATAAGTGTATGAGTGAAGATACTGATAAATAGTACTTTCTCTACTGAACACGTATATCTAATTTATAACGGGAACATAAAAGCATCAAGAATAGGTGGGGTATCTCCCTCTTGGGATGCTATGTCTCTCTAGGAATATTTACCTTGCTGAGATACTGGGGTGATGTACAGGGCATCTACGAACTAGATTATAACTAAACATTGGAGAGCTGAGACTAATGCATGATGCATGAACTGAACTAGACCTGCTAATGTTACTGATTAACTCATATGGAAAAATAAGATCAAACGAGCGCAAGATATCCAACATTGCATACAATGATCATGAAAAACTTGTAACGTACCCGAATCTAGGTTGGGGAAACTTTCTGGATCATGGTGAGTCTGGAGTGAATAGAGTCAATTCTAACACTGACCACTATTGGTGTTGGGATTTGCGGCCTGCTCACGTGAATCTCTACCTTTCTGAGCTAACACTCTATATTCCCGCATTCTGTGGCCTGGCTTACCACACCCAAAACATACCTATCTATTAGCTCTGCATGGACCTAGATGATTCTTTCCACACTCTTCACAAAGTGGATAAGTACGCTCACTTCTAACACTACTCTAGGCTTTGGAGCCTGGCGCCCTACCATGACTAACATATCTAAAGTTAGGTATGGGCATACTAGCTGAAGATGGAACAGGGTTTGAATTTTTCTGACTATGGTAAAAACGATTACCACCCTGTGACCCAGCCAGAGAAAAGCTGTAACTTCCTGTTCTGAATCTCTTATTAGATATCTCCCTCTCCTTAGACTTATGTACCTCTATCTGCTGAGCATGCATCATTAACCTAGCAAGGTCCATGTCCCTATTGAGCATAGTTTTTCTACACTCTTTCAATACTAACCCGGACACACCAGTCATAAACTTACTCATACTCGCTCTGGGGTCAGCTATCAAGTCAGGAGCATACTTAGCTAACTGGTTGAACTTAAGATAATACTCCTTCACTGTCATGGAGCCTTGTCTCAGGTTCATAAACTCTTCTACCTTAGCTTCTCTCATCTCTAACGGGAAAAACTTATCTAAGAAGGCATCCTAAAATATCTGCCAAGTTATGGGAGTTGCATCTTCCCCTCTACTCTTCTTCCATAACACTACCCAATCATGAGCAATATCTTTCAGCCTATAGGATGTTAATTCCATACTCTCCTTTTCTGACACATACATGATTAGGGTGATTTTCTTTACCTCTTCTAGATACAGCTGTGAGTCCTCACCTGTTACTGACCCAAAGAATTCTGGAGGGTTCATTCACATAAATTTTTTGATTCTGGCTATAGCTGAATCCCTATCTTACTGAGGTGGGGCTGCAGTCTGTTGGCTGCCCT
Source organism: Capsicum annuum (assembly GCF_002878395.1). NCBI lineage: Eukaryota > Viridiplantae > Streptophyta > Magnoliopsida > Solanales > Solanaceae > Capsicum > Capsicum annuum. Next base: position 37,363,738 of record NC_061122.1, on the reverse strand, counting down.
GAACACTAGTGGTCATAGCCTGGGTTAGAGCCTAAAAAGCTGCCCGAAATTCTACATGCGACACATTCTCATTCAAAGGATCTGCGGGCTGCGGGGCTGACTGATTCCCTGTTCTCTTCTTAGGAGGCATGTTCTGTAAACAAAAGAGGAACAAGGATTAAATTGAGAGTTCAACTTGAGCTTTTGCTCACTGGCACAATATGAGTAATGAAAGAAGGGAAACTATTCCTAAAACATCTTATAGCCTCCTATATATAAATGTGGCACGCTACACACCCATGTACAAGACATTACTAGATGCGACTTTCAGATTCCTAGGACTCTATTGAAACTTAGGCTCTGATACCAAGTTTGTAACGCCTCGATTTTCTGAACTAGAATGCTACACGGTGCTCATGACCCCGAAGGACCACAAGCTAACCTATGACTAATATCTATACCTGTAACTACATAATATATATATATAATACAGAAACATGAACAAAGAGGGCGTAAGGTTTAATCTTGAATAATAAAATATCTAAAATAAGGTGGTATTACAGTACCAAAACAAAACTAAAAATACTAAAGTCTAAATCTGAAAACTCTATAATCGTCTGAAAGCCTCTAAACTTTCTGAATAAGGAGTTGAAGGAACATTCTCCAACTAACTCCCTAAACTGAAAATAAAATGAAATACTGGAATAATGAATATAATGATCATGTCCCCGAAAGATGAGGACTCACTACTTATTGAATTGCTACTACTGATCTGGAATCTGCACCTCAGAACCTATGGTGTAACATAAAAGAAAGCACCATAGCGCAATTGCGTCAGTACAACTAAAGTACTGAGTATACGTGGGGGTAGGCTAAATGCATGGTGTTTATATGCATGAACATGCTGACTAATATGGATGTGAGAATACATACATACATACATACGTAACTGCTATTGAACTCGTGGAGATACTGACTACTTAAGTTTAAACTATGACAACATGAGTTTTGTGATACCGAGATACTAAATGACCGATAACATGAATGACTATATCTAACAGTCCTAATTCTGGGGAAAACTATCTGAGTTCCAAACTGTATCTGAACATCTAAGTCTGAGATCAGTCCTAGCTAACGAGTGATCTCTAAAACTAATAATGAGAATACTCGACTGAATCTGAGATTGAGATCAAGCCTGACTGCTGGGTGACCTCTAGATCTAATAATAAGTATCTGAATATGGGACCAAGCCTATCTAATGAGATGGTCCAGGAATCAATGGAACTATTTGAGTTCCTTACTGAGATCGATGACTGTATCTGACAGTCCTGATTCCTGATTTCTACTCTAAAGACTGATACTGAAATGGTAACTGTTATTATGACTATGGGAGTTAGTAACCTAACCGACATGCCCTGATAATGTACTGGTGGGGTCCAATCTTTTCCCTAATTAGAAGGGTGTCATTACCGTTCCATGGGTAGAGACCTCTACTATGGTCAAGCCTCTCTGATGGGTGACCCTGAATAGGAAATCAAGCCTAAGGCAATATAATAGTCAAGTATAGCCTTAATCTGATGGGTGACTCCTGTCCTACGTTGGCTATGAAATTCTGGAGTATAGGGATTTCTGCTAACAGCTCTACCTTTATAACGAGAAAATCGCCGTCCCTGTACTTGCTCGGTGCTAGTCCCTACTCCCAACTGAAAGACTCTAAAAAGATTAACTGCGCTGAACTGCCTAACTGAACTGAACTAATTTATAAACTGATTAACTGAGCTGATAATATTTTCTTAGCTGAACTAAGCTGAATTCACTGAGTTCTGTTGACGGCGAAAAAGCTACTTGAGATATGAGGTCTGACTGAGAGTATTGAAACTACTAGGACTACTGAGATTTTTGAGTTTTCTTGAGTCACGTGACTAACTAAAATCTATGGAGCATAGATTGACTGAGGATGTCTTGAAACATGACATTAGCTCTAGGCACACAGCTATAGTTTTCGGGTACAAGTATCCCTAGGACTCGATGGAAGAAAACTGACACACATGACTGACTTGATCATAAGAGTAGAGTCCATAATTCACAATATCATAAGGATTTCATAATAAGAATGATTCTCAACAAACTATCACATGATCGGGAATACACACAACATGTATATACTTGCATGGCTTCAATAACATGGTCATTCCATATCACAACAATATCATGAGCATCTCATACAACATCTTCAATTCAAGACAATAGCATGGGGATCACGTTGAACATAAACTTAGAACATGGAATAGTCATTTAGGACCTATTATGTCATAAAAGCATGATTTCTATTCCCTTAGGTATTTCACAAACACCTTACATGTACATCTTAGGCATAGGTGGATTCATCAAGATTATAAATATTCAACCACCAATTCGACATATTGTTACATTAAATACCACTATATCCTCACACAAAACATACAAAGATCCTATCTTAGGCATCATCAATCTCCAACCACATGAACATAAACCACCTACAACATAAACATCATAATACATAATTTAGAAGATGGTTCTTGAGCTTCATGGATGAAAGGAGTCCATGAATCAACTCATGCATACCTTAGAAGGAAGGTTCTTGATGATTGACGGAGGAATTTCCTTGAAATCGGATCTTCAAGCTTAATTATGCAACCGTCGTTGTTTTTTCTCTTTTAGTGCTCTTGGATGATGAACTTAAGATGTTAGTAGGGTTGTAATGTAATTAGGAGCTATATATTTCGTAGGGTTAAGTTTAGGGACGTGTAAGAAGTGTTAAAAGACTTAATTACCCTCAAAATAACTCAAAACGGAGTGTTTTTAGCACTTGGAACTGACTTAGGTGGCGCCTAAGTAATCGCACAAGCAGGTTGGGCGGCGCCTAACAAATTGCCTAAGTTTGGTTGGGCGACGCCTAACCAATCGCATACCCTTACTGTCTCTCACGAAAATGGGCATAACTTTTTGTTCAGGTATTGGATTAAGGCAAAATTGGTATCTTTTGAAAGCTAATTCAATTCTCTATAATTTGGTGGGTAGAAATGTGCAGAAATACCACATTAACATTGAGTTATACTCATTCAAATATTACCTTTATGAAATCGAACACTAAAAATTGATGGATTCAAAAACTCTTAGCTTGTATTACCCTAGTGACTCATATGAACATTCTTAACGTATCATAAGCTATCTTATCTCTAGGATACTCATGGTAAGTCATGTACTCAAGTATGAATCATAGGATAGGAGACTTCATATGTAGGAAAAATGGTTCATCTCCTAGATTAGAAATATGTGGGGTATTACAGGTAGGCTGTGGAAGGAACAACCTAGTCAAGAAAGGACTACAATCCTTTCCCAAACTAAGTGTAACTCAGAATTTTGCCTCAACAGACATTCAGGCCAAGTTCTGGATCAACAATAAAATGCAATGAACTAGTTTAAAGCTCACCACACAATGCACTTGAAACGATGGGGTTGGCTTTGTTCTTGTCTTAGATGTATGCAAGAGAATTTTTGAGTGTTACTCAGGTTTGACTAAGAGGTACCAAAAAAATCTATGGTTTACCGTGAAGTCGATCCTCTCCATCATACCAATTTTTTCTTTCTCATACACACTCCTAATTATGTTGGTACCAACTAAGTCAAAATTTTATTTTATTAAAAAAAAGAATGGGACCGAACCCAAATGAGGGTTGCCTACGTATCTTGTGAAAACAAAAATCAGGTCTGCATAGTTCAAGCGAATTTACAGAGTTTTATGTAGTATGTATGAATGTACAAAAGTAGTGGTCATCTTTGAAAGTAATGTGAAAGACGATTAGGAAAGAATTGCTTGTATTAGCAAAATTGGTTCGATCAACTGATCAAGAGGATGGATGTCGAGCATAAGGAGAGTTTTAAAATTACTTCAATATGTCAATGAGATTGAAAAGGTCAGACATTGAAGAAGTTATGGCATTATTTCACCGTAGTTAGCAGGATTATTATGAATTAAAAAATATTAAACCCTTGCTTTGACAGTTGGGATTAATAAGTCCATAAATTTAATGGTTTACGACGTCCAAAAGAAGAAGCTCGGTGTTCTCAAACCAAAATCGGGTGAGGATTTGGAGGTAGGTCGACTAAACACTAATGTTATTGAGATTTGAATTTGAGGAATCATTTATTTGCGCTCTTGAAGACTTTTGGAGAGCGTCTTTGAACTGTTTCAGAAAAATTGCCCCAGTATGAATACCGAAGGAATTATCTTGAAACAGTGAAGAGACCGAGCCCTCATACAGGGCTGCCTACGTATCTTGTCAGGACAAGAATCAGGTCAAAATGTAGTTCAAATAAATTTGAGTTTGTATACGGCATTACCTATTTCTAAAATAGAAATTTTCCTAAATGGTTGAGAGTAAGACTGAATAATTGCAAAAAGGAACACTAGCCTAAATGCACCAATTATGAAACTAAGAAATCCAATGAAGGTTCGGAGGAGTGCAGTACACCCCTCACGTGTTCAATGTGTGAATTGTGTACGGCCAAAAACTCAACGGAATTGTGAATTATGATGAAAAGAATAATGTGTAACAGTTTCGATAGATACAGTGTATTAAACAAATAATGAATAAAAGAATTGATGAGGCTACAAAATTGATTTGCGCAAATAATATAAAGAATTTATAAAAAAAATCTACACAATTTTTGAAATGAACAGATAAAGAATCAAAGAATTAATGTATACAAAAATATAAAAATACCTCCCTCAATTGAAACATTGAGTCTATCATGGATCGAACCTGCTGTAATTTCCCAGCAGAGTCGCCATTCTGTCATGCCCTGTTTCGCCAAGGTCAACCAAAACATGACTTTTTGGACTCTAAAAGAATTAAATTTTTTACAGAGTCGCCACCTAATTTTTAAGGAAAATAAGAAAACCTATTTATTCATTAACATGTATGATTGATGTTTTTAGTCTGCGAAAAATCAATTGATACTCTAGGTAAGGGTTCAAATTATCCCGAAGAGAAGGGGTTAGACACCCTTCAGGTCCACAAATGTGGTACCTGGCTAGACTAAACTTATCAATGAGGGAGGAGGTATAAATATTTAAAATAATGTAAAAGTGTATGTGTATTAAGTATAAAATAATTCTTTTGAAAAAATACAAATGTAAAACTATGTAAAAGTATATGTATATTTAATATACAAATAAAATCTATTGTTATAGAAACATGTAAAAGATATTTATAAAAATGTATAAATTACATGTGAAAAAGAAAGTATTTTGTGATGTATGAAAAGAAATATGTAAAATGTATGTATAAAAATGTATAAATTACATGTGAAAAAGAAAGTATTTTGTGACATATGAAAAGAAATGTAGTTTGATGTGCCATGAAAAAGAAAAGCATTTACAAGTAATATTTTTATTTGATTAAAGTTACGGAGAAAAGTAAAGATTTATTTGAGAAGAAAAGACTACATAATATGTGAATTATTTGATTAACTTGATTCTTTTATCTAAATATTAAGGGCCTAAGTTTTGCTTAAAAGCGATAAAATTATGTAAATAAAGAATATCCCCGCCCGGCACCCAAAAAATAAAGTTTCCACTATCTTTTATCTTTATGTACAATTATACAAACGAGAAATAAACTACAAACATAAAGCTTGAGAATTATGTATAAGTGCTTGATAAAGTAATGAAGAAATAATCATTAAAGTAAGTGAAATTATGTGCACACACATGTACATATAGATGTACATATAAAAATAGTGTCTTGTTATAAAATGGGCTCGGATTAAGTTTTAGACTCGCCATGGCTACGAAGTGGTTGCTCGACTAATCCGTCGTCCTAAATCGCTTTGCGAAGATACGAATCATAAAATCTTTTGTGGTGTCGTGGTGTTATAAAAGTTTCATCATTGCCCAAAATATTTAATTTTTTATTACATATTTATATACGTAATATCCGTCTTTTATTGGTGGAGGCCTAAAAAATCGACGGTAATTTTTTCATTGGCCAAGAATATTTATTTTGACATAACATAGATAAATTTGAGAAAATAAAGTCCGTCTTTTGTAATGGGGTGGCCTCAAAAATTCGACGGAAAGATATTTTCATCGGCCATGTATTTACTTTTGATATAAAATAATGAATTTGACAAAACAAAATCCGTCTTTTGTCACGGGATGGCCTCAAATATCCGACGAAAAGATAATTTTATCAGCCATGTGTTGGCTTTTGATATAAAATAATGAATTTGACAAAATAAAATCCATCTTTTGTCACGGGATGGCCTCAAACATCCGACGAAAAGATAATTTCATCGGCTGTGTGGTGGCTTTTGATATAAAATAATGAATTTGACAAAATAAAATCCGTCTTTTGTCACAGGATGGCCTCAAACATCCGACGGAAAGATAATTTCATCAGCCGAAGTATTTATTTTAAGTATATATATATATGTGTGTGTGTGTGTTTTTGAGAAAAAAAAAAGATGAACAAATTTTGTGTTTGAAGGAGAGGAAAAAGAGGTGAAAAATATGTGTGGATATTTTAAGAGAGAGGAAGAATAAAAATGTGTATGTGGAAATGCCTTCCCATCACTCCTATTTATAATGAAATTGGGCACCTTTTATTGTCCAATGGATAAAGAGATGTCCCCTCTTTATATAATAGCACATCCTTTGGTCCTTAGGGTATTGACCAAAGAATTTTCATCTTTTTGACCAATGGATAAAATTATTGTCCAAAGGATAGTGTCATTGAGATGTCATTATCAGATGTGACAAGATATTATGTGTAGTCATTGTCGGATGTAACAAGACATCATTGTGTAGTCATTGTCGGATGTGACAAGACATTATTGTGTGGTCGTTGTCGAATGCGATAAGACATTGAATTATTATATTGTGTAAAAATAATTGATCCGACTTAGCATTTGCGGACCGTAAAAATATACAAAATGCAGGTATTGATTTGTAATTATGAAAAAGGTAAAGAATGTTGAAAATATTAAAAAATATAATTTAATATGGAAAATATTATAAAAATGTGATGTCATGTCGTGTACGTGTGCAGATAATTGTAAAATGTTAAAAATAATAATGAATTGATAGAAATCCTATTATAAGGAGGATTATTTATAAATTATGAAAAGTAAAAATACGACAACAAATTGATAAAAATCCTAAAGTAAGGATGATTATCAATAATTTGTCAACAATTATAAAAAAGATATGTCAACAATTATAAAAAAGATAAAAAATTTTATTTTGTGCCCTTTAATTATCAAGAAGCCTGAAGACATTAATTTTAGGAACGGAGAGCAAAAATTGGGTGTCAACAATGCCTGTTTGTTTTGGTTGGAAGGAGTTTACCGTAGTTACCGGATTAAAATATTATCTTCCTTCTCCTTCTCAAGTTATACCTACTCTGACCCAAAAAAAGCACCCCATACACCCAAAAGAGGTAAAGCCAAGTCGAGTGATCATGATTACCTGGTGTCGATTGTTGGTCCAAGATTCAAAAACAAAAATTTGATAGAAGTTTTGAAAGGTAAAGGACTCTTAAAGAAGCACAAGCAATCATTGTGCTTGGTTTGGTTTGTACATAATATTTTTTGGGCGAGTGACGTTAACAACAATATAAGAGTTGGTTTAATAAACCTCTCCAAGGATCTTGAGACATTTAACAACTATCCTAAGGGTTATGAAAGCTTTAAAATGATGGTCCAATATTTGTTGACTCCGTTAACGCCAAAGAGAGTCAACTTATATGGATTTCCATAGGCCTTCACGATAAATATTTCTTTTATCATGATATGATTCATTATTTTTTTATTCAATAATGCTTTTGATTTATTGACGTTATGTTATAGGCTTGGGCATTTGAAGCCATTCCTTATTTGAGACAACAAGTGAATCACCAGGAAGAAGTTTTTTGTCCAAGAATCCTGAGTTGGTTGTCTGCCAAAACCGATGGAAATGCAAAATTTCTTGATTTTTTCAACCCCCAAGGAAGAAGTAAGTCCAATTCTAATCAAGTTTTTATTTTAATTAATGATTATTTTAAATGATTTCATTATCATTCTAATATATGTACTGATTTATTTTAGATTGTCCATTTGTGGCTTGTTCCGACTAATCGAGAGTTAAAAATTCTATTTTTTCTTACTTTACGGTCTGTGCAAACTTTACCGGACCCTAAGGTTGTTGATGGAATAAGAATGGAATTTTTTAGAGCAACAACCATCACAAGAAAAATAATTTTGGAGGGTGGGCTTATTGCTGTTGACGATGGTAGTGGTAGTGGTAGTGGTGTTGCTGTTGGGGCTAATAATGCTCCTCTTACTGTTTTTGAAACAACAACCCATTATGATTATGATCATATTGGCTGTATAGATTTTTCTCCAGATTTTGCCACATCTAGCGAATGTTTTGCATGCAAATGTCAAGATTGCAAGCCGAAACACTATGAAGTGATTAATGATATTAATGCACTGACTGCTTCTATAAAGGAAATGACATCTAATAGGGGTGTCATTTCATCAAAGAGGATTTCATATCCATACACTCCACTAGAGATCAAGGTGGCTAAGAGAAGAAGGAAAAATACTTCTAAGGCATCATCAAGCATCGAAAAAAGTAAAATTGCAACACCTCTATCTTTATCTTGTGTCGATATTCAGTGTGCAAGGGCCACAGGAGAGAAGCTGAGCCAAAGAAGGTGAATGTACATCACCCGTTCCAACAGATGATACATCTTCTCAAAATTATCAAACAGATATATATATCTATTGCAATTGTTGTCTAACTTATTGCATCAGATTCGTTATCTGTTGCAACAGATGGGTAATGTGTTCAAAATTATCGTACTGCTCTAATTTACCTATTCGAATTTATTCCAACGGATGATCCATCTATTGTAACATAAGGCTCATCTGTTGCAACAGATGGACAATCTGTTGTATATCTATAATTAGCATTGACAATTCTGGCTTTCCAGGTAGATGTCACAGTAGAAGCCACTACTGAAGAGCATAATATCACAGTTGATAATCCATCAACTAATTCCAACAAAGAAGAAAAAGTGGAGCCTGTCAGTTTAGGAGAACGGAAGAATTACCCATTTGAAGGGTTCAACATCTCGGACGAGGCTCCAATAAAACTAACACAATTGATCAATGACTATTCAGAATTGATTGCCGATGGGATGTTAAAGAATCATGCCGGTAGGTACATAAATTAATTTTTAAAGATATTGGTTTATACTATTCTTGTTGTAAGAACGTGACATTAACACATATAAATCATCATGTAGAAAACAAAAAGACGAACGCTATAAAGTGAACGAATCAAGTCTTGGTTCTAATATGTTTGACTTTGTTGTTACACATCCCGAAATGAAGAATTGGTTCTATTTCATGTCACAGACCCAAACTTGCTGGAATGATGAGGTTTAAATGCCATACTTATTACTATTAATTAATACTTTATTTAATTACATCTGTGTATTAATTTTTTTATCACGTAATTTGAAATGTTTGATAATATGTGCAGCACATCGATGTCATTTTTTACTACCTTCGAAAGAAGGCCAAGTTGAAAACACAAGAACAATACAGATACACGACAAGCAATTATTTGTACAAAGTTTACATCAATAATGCCTATGATAGGTATTGTCAACAACAACCGGAAGTTTCCTAAAATGAGGAATGCTTAATCAACTTCATCAAAGGTTTTAGCATTTCAGCTGGCATACCTTGATATTTGGTCGACGAAGTGTACATCCCAATCAATTGTGGTGATGAATTTCATTAGGTATTAGCTGTCGTCGTTCTAAAAGAGAGGCGCATCCAAGTTTATGACTCGATTTCGCAAAGGAAACCTTCCAGGCCATCATCTGAGATACAAAAACTGGCCAAAATATTGCCTACTTACCTTGATATAAGTATTTTTTTGGACCAAAAGGTTCGTACTGATTGGTCGATGATTGAAGAATACCGGGATAAAATGGCTAATCCATTTGATGTACAATATGTTGAAGGAATCGCTCAACAAACCATTGGTAGCCTGTAAGTTAAAATGTCATGATTTAGTTTCATTTCAAAAATTTCACAATGCTTGTATGAACTGCAAGATATGGATTATCTATTTTTTGTATAACACAGGGATTGCAGCCTTTTTGTTGCCGCCTGTGCGGAGTATTTAAGCGATGGATTACAAGTACCAAATAATGGACTTGATGCCGGATTACTCCACAAAAGATATGCTTCTCTTTTATAGAAATACGGAGAAGCGAAAGCTCAGAAGCCGTACACAAGCGACATTAAAGATCCACGACGACCAAAGCCGACTTTCGTAGCACCAGATGAAAAAAAACTTGTCCATATTGATTAGATCTTTATAGTTTAAGTCTATTAATGTAATAACCTATCCTCTCTGGTTTAACTTGTTGATTTATTTGTAGAGTAGATCATTTATACCCATTATATTTTTTTTACATTTCATTTATTTGTTGAGTTTTCATGTAATTTTTGAAGGCTTTGATTTATTTTATGCTGTCTATGAATATAATTTAATCCTTAGTTTTGAAAATGTTAATTGAAATGGAGTACTAGATTTAAATACCATAACAGATAATACATCTGCTATAACAAATGACATATCTTATCAAATAGAGTTAGACATATGTTGCAAAATGAGATGCAATATGTAGGTCATCTACTGGAAATTATGTAAACAGATTGCCGATCAGTTGCAATAGATAGATTATATGTTGTAACAGATCATATATCTATAGCAATAGGCAAACTAGGAACACCTGCATAACACAACAGATGACCAACCTATTCTAACAGATAATCAATCTGTCAAAATAGGTACTATATCTGTTATTACAGATACAAAAGCTGTTGCATTATAAAAATTTAACTTGGCCAGACATAAAAATTATTGCCACTACATGTAAAGAGAATTGGCTTAAAATAAAAATTTATTATCGTGTTCGTCTTTGTCTTTGTACATATTTTTTTTATACACGGGCTCCAACCATTTAGTTAGTACCCCATATGCCCAGACCCATTGTATCTTTTCCACAATGGCGTCGCACACACCGATCATTTATGTGCCGGTCAGTAAACACTCGATGTATGCAAGCGAGTACGGCCCGCACGCTGCACCGGTTGTATTTTTTGGGAGCTGGATATTCTTATTTCGACCTTCAAAATTTGATGATTCCTTCGTCAAGACTTCAGCCGGTAAATGATCCATCAACTTACTTTTCATCAAAAACTTGGGCAACAACTTCAAGAGTGGCTGCATGTAGGTTAAAAACGTATTCTCACTGAAGACAAGTAAGTTGCAGTCATAAACCTTAACCTCGTATAGTAGTATCTCAACAGCGAGAAAATGTTTGACTTCTATGTTCATGACTGTAAGGATTCTCTTTGCCTTGGTCCAACTCTTGCCGTGTGGATATGGCCTTATCCTTCTAACATATTTAATCGCTTCTTCATCCCATTGGAACGTAAAAACTAACTCATCAAATCCCGAGCCACAGGAATCAGATAGCTCATGGAGACTAGCGTACCTATCCTTGAAATTGTTGTAAAAGTTGAGGTCCATTATCCTATCGGCAGTATCATAAGCATTCGGGTACGCTAATTACCTGCCCCTCATGAGGAAGAAAATTTCATCAACATACTGTGGTATAAGAATACAATTTTTAAATAGGTTAGTAATTGTAAAGAATAAAAATACAGTGGAAAGAATCTGTTGCAGACGATTCTCTGAATCAGTTCACAGATTACCCAGCCAACGCAACTTATGCAACAGATGTGTATTATGTTGTAACAGAATACCAAGCTGTTGCAATAGATTACACATCTGCTGCATAGATTCTTCTTCATGAAGTACTTAGATTGGAAGGCTAGGTTAGCAAAAGTAAACTTACATTGTCCTCGTACCACACACGTATATTTTTCATATTCATGAAGTCTTAAGCAACAATTGCATACATGGTGTATTCTTTTTGAACTCTCGTCTTTATGAATTCTTCCAGTTCCTTCTTATTCTCCTTGCCAAGCACCACGAATATGTCCACCTTCTTCGGTGGACCCTGAACTTCAACAACTCTTGGAGAGCAAAGAGTTGCAATTTTTGCTGATTTCAGAACAAAGAGAATTTGTCTAATTTTTCTTCTCTTCCTTCTAACCACCACTATAGGAGTGCATGGCTCACCCACCTCATTGAATGGTATGACAGCCCTCCTAGATTTCAACTCCTCGACATCTTCAGCAATAGCCTCTATCTTTTTAAGGAGTTTATCCTTTCTATCCTTGCATACTTTGCATTTGCAATCAGAATATAAGGGTGAGGAGGGGTAAGAGGCACCATTGTAAGGGTGGGAGAGACCGGTGTAGGGGTGAGAAGGAGGATCTGTGCAAGGGGTGTTTCCAAAAGTATTTATTTTTTTACTAAGCACCAATATGCTCATAATCACGATTGTTAGCAGCAGTAGCATCAGGTTGGCTGCCACTATCATAAATAACTCCACTAGTAACACCCCCAGAAGAAGCACCCAGATCTTTTGCAGTTTGAGGTTGGTCGTGAAGAGCTTCAACATTAGGCTGACCTTGCCAAAAGTCATCCCCAGCTCATCAATGATAGGCACGATCCAAGGATGCACAACCTAATAAAAATGATAAGAGGCATTTAAATCATATAAGAATAATTTGCAGTCAGTTGGGTTACATGGGGCTCGGGTTACATGGATGATACATAGCGAACTTATACAACAGACGATCTAGCTGCCATAACAGCTGATCTGTACGTCAAAACAGATTGATAATATGTTGTATTAGATTACCCATCTGTTGCATAGTTTGCATAGATGGGTAATTTGTTGAGTAGGGTTTAGAGAACCAGAGCAACGAATGGTTAATCTGTTGTGAAATATGAATCATTTATCATAACAGATTACCCATCTGTTGCACCAGTTGTAATTGATGGGTAATTTATTGTAAAAGACGACCCATCTGCCACAACAAATGGAACATCTGTTTTAATATCTTTCTTTGAGGCAAATTATTTTAGTTTCATGAAGATGCACTACATCATTCGGAGGGTTAAAGAGATTAGCCTTCTTAATATATTTTTTTCTGCTCTTTGTTAGAGCCAACCACCTAAGGATCCTTGGATGAGAAACCTTATTCGGGTAATCCTTGAACTGCTTTTTGAGGGGAGGAATGACTTCACATGCCTTTACCATGAAAGCTCAAGGAAAGCCGTATAATGTGGTCCTCTTTGGCTTTATCTTTTTTAGCATATATTCGACAGTCAAATAGTAGCTGTCATATCCCCAGGGATAATCATTAAATTTCCCAAAATCATCAGCAAGCACCAACAAATCATCTTTTATGAATTTACTGACGTCTCTTGCCAATAAAATGAAATGGACAAACCAAACTAAGCACAATTTCTCCCTATAGTGCTTTGGTATGTTTTTATTCTCAAGATCTGCCATCAAATGCTCTACTCTGTAGCTAGGTCCAACAATGCCCAACAACCCATCTTTTTTTACCTTGCATTTGTTGGACGCTTTAGGGGGTGTTTTCTTGATGAGAGGTTCTTCTGTACGATCACATCTCAAGCCCATCACTATGACAAACTCTTTCAATCTAAAACAAACCGGTATGCCACAATAGTTGATCCAGACTTCATCCATCTTTTTTATGCCCTCCTTCGAACCTTCATTATCCCTCGCATACTTGATCCTGCGCTTGAGAAGGCCATATACCATGAACATTGGGAAACGGAGAGGGCGTGCCTCAGACAACTCAAGAAAATCTGCAAAGCAGCTCTTCTTAAAAAGTCCATCTATGTTTTCATTCTTCATAATACTCCTAAGTTTGTTAAAAGGTTTTCCTAATTGAGATTTAAGTACAACATCATGAAATACTACGTTAGAGTTATTCATCGGCATCGCAACTCGAAACCCGTTGATACTAATAGTTTTGAAAAAATCATGTTGGGATTCTGATATTATTTCATGCCCCATTGGTGAGAAGGAGTTATCACTTTCCTCAGCTTCATTTTGCCTTGACTGAGTTTGTTCTGGAAGTTCCTCCGATTCTATCTGTACTTTAGCCTTTTTTGTTGGATGGTCAGAAGTTGATCCACTTTCAGTTTCTTTTCTTTTGGGAGAGATCTTTTAACTACAAACAATAGAAAAATAAAAAATACATTGCATTTGATGTCTGCATATATTTTTAAAAAAGTTTAGACAAATTTCAATAAATTATTCTACACCACATTATAAAATAAAATACTCCAACGGAAAACCCATCAGTTGGAACAGATGGGGAATCCGTTTGATCTCCCAACAGATATCCCACCTGTTAGAATAGATGAACAAATTTCAATAAATTATTCTATGCCATATTACAAAAAAATACTCTAACGGATAACCCATCAGTTGGAACAGATGGGGAATTTATTTGAAGACCTATTTAATATCTCCCAACAAATCTTTCACCCGTTGCAATAGATGGACCACCACCACCACAACCAATGCCACCAAGACCACCACCAATGCCACCAATACCAACACCAAGAGCACCAACACCAAAACAAAAAAACACAAATATCGACACCACCAACAACACCACAAACACCATCCAAAAATACCACAACAGTCAACAATACACTGAGAGAAAAACTAAGGTTTTCTCGGGTGCTTCCTACATTTTTAGCATCAAAACTCAAAATTGTTAACCCATTCTCAAACATAATATAACTAAAAGTATTTTTTTTCATCATTAACTAAAAAAACCCTATTTTTTAGAATAAAGAACAAATGTACAACTTTTCTCGAACTCTGTTACCTATGAAGATAGAGAAAATAATGGATACAAACAGAAATGAAGTCGAAAATAACAACTATATATGATCATAAATGGGAAGAAAATCGACCTATTTTAAAGGATTGAGCAATATGTTAAGTAGTTGTTGTTTGTGTTATTGAGAGAGAGAGAGAGAGAGAGAGAGAGAAGAGCGAGAACTTCATATTTAAAATGAAAAGTTTTTCAGGCAAATGTATGATTTATATGGGTTGATTTGTAATTTTAGAAAAGAATGGCAAGTTTTGAAATTGTTAATTTGATCCAAATTGATCTTAATCAGTTTTAAAATTTTTAAAAGATATAGTTTTTAAAATATTAAGTTGATGAGAACTCATTTCAACTTAGAGTGATCAATCTACGACTCAGGTCGGGATGAATGCAATACCAACACCATGCAATTGCAAAGATGCAATTGGATTTGTAGTTGACTCTGTGAGATCATTCATTCATTCCTAGTTCCACATAAATCAATTTAGGTACTATTACCATCTTAATATTGAGTTGATAAGAACTCATTTCAACTCAGAGTGATTGATTGATGACACGGGTTGGGATGAATGCAATACCAACACGATACAATTACAGAGACGCAATTGAATTTATAATTGACCTTGTGAGCTCATTCATTCATCCCTAGTTCCAACGAAATCAATTTAGGTACTATCACCATCTTAATATTGAGTTGATGAGAACTCATTTCAACTCAGAGTGATCGATTAATGACTCGGGTTAGGATGAATGCATGCAATTGCAAAGACGCAATTGGATTTATAGTTGATCCTGTGAGCTCATTCATTCATCCCTAGTTCCACCTAAATAAATTTAGGTACTATCACCATCTTAGCATTGAGTTAATAAGAACTCATTTCAACTTAGAGTGATCAATCGACAACTCAGGTCGGGATGAACGCAATCCCGACATAATGCAATTTTAAAGACTCAGTTGGATTTATAATTGACCCTGTGAGCTCATTAATTCATCCCTAGTTCCAGCTAAATTAATTGCAATAAAATTTGTTGCAACAAATGACTAAGCTATTGAAAATTTTCAAACATATATTCATATCTGTTGCAACAGATGACATATCTGATTTAATTATCAAATAGAGATTTGCATCTGTTGTGACAGATGACTTAGCTTTTGGAAATTTTCAAACAACTATTTATATCTATTGTAACAGATGAAATATCTGATTTAATTAATTATCAAATGGACATTTTTATCTGTTGTGACAGATGACTGAGTTGTTGGAATTTTTAAACAGATATTTATATATGTTATAACAGATGACTGAGCTATTTGAATTTCTAAATAAATATTTATATCTATTGCAAAAGATGTAATATTTGTTTGAAAATCTTTTTTTTTCTTTTAATTTTAAAGCAAGCTTCTGTCCGAGTAGATTAAGTAGTACTTACTACTAAAGGCGGTAAAACATATTTCTTGGATAACTCAAAAGTGAGTTCATTGAGCAGTCTTATCTTGTCTTTTCAGTGTCACTAGTCTTCCTCGTGCCCCTAAAATTATTAATGAAATTAATGAATATTGAAAATCTCCACGTAGTCTACATACACAATACATCTATAGAAATTATCTCATCTCTCCTCCTTCAGCTGCAGCCTATAATTTATTTTATTCAACTCTCATCTTTTTCTTTCTCCCTTCTTTAGGGTTATCACAACCTTTTTTATCTCTTTTCTCTTCTCTTCTCATAAAGATTCTTTCGAATCTAAATTGATCCATATCTTTCCTCAATTGAAATTACTATTTTGATCCCTTTTTTGACATTAAGGTATGATTTATTATTGCTTTTTTATTCTTATTTTCTTCTTTGCAAGTTATTTACATCTATTTTTTATTTATTTACTATTTACCCATATCATATTTATTTAAAATATTTGAAGGAACTTTTAAGTATTGAATAAACGTACCGAGAATTTTTATTACAATATGCAAAAAAAGTCATCTATTGGGAGAAGTTTAAAAGCCATGTTGGCAGTATCATTTTTTATGTATTTTGTTTGTTTCTTTATTTTTCATGTTGTTATTGATGTTCTTATTGGGGTTGGCGTTGTTGGAACTTGTGGTGTGGTGTTGTTGATGGTGTTGGAACAAAGGATGTGGCTTCTTTGTTGTTGATGATTTTGTTGGAACAAATGTTGTTGTTTCTTTGTTGTTGATGTTTGTTATTTGTAGTTATGTTGTTTTTGATGTGGCAACAGATGGAGAAAATATTGGAACAAATCAAACCACCAACAAGGCTGGTTTGATGTATTCCAACAGACTCCACATCTATTGCAATGGACTCCACATCTGTTGCAACAATATTCTTTCTGTGACATTAATTTTTTTCCTCTTCTTTGTAGATATAAGAAACTGAAAGTTGATCAACTTTTGTTCGAACATCACAAGAGGCTGCAGTAAAGATAGGTTCAGAGGAATAAGCTGCATGCAGATGGAACCACTTCATATGTTGGAGGTATGTATTACTGATAATGTTATTGTGGAAACACATATAGAGTACACTGATTTTGTGAATGTTATTTCTACCGATTAGTCATAAATCATTCAAATAAGATATCTGCAATTTTACAGTTAAGTTTGATAGGTCCGAACTGATAAGGCTAAGGGACCATGAATATGGTTCTGATACCCTGTTAAGATTTAATGTCTGTTGTTTCTCATGTTTATTTGTCAAGCATTGTAAAGAGATCTAGTTTTGGTGTCATTATAAAGAGATTCAATAGCAATTGGACTAACTTTTAGGGTGCATTGGACTTCTAAAAGGCCTTCAAAGCCTAGCACTGCATCTAACAAAAATGAAAAACCAATATAGTTATTGTCCTAGCCCAAATTTATATGGTTGGGTTGCTCGGGGTAATGATTATAGCCCAAATTTGAATCAAGTGCAAATATGAAAGTGTATCCGATAATGAAAAATTCATCTATTGTTTCTTGCAAAGAAAAATAGTGCAGATGGACACTTTGCTAGGGAGCTACGACTAGGTAGAGTGTTCGGAATTATCACCTAAATAGAAAATAGTAGAAGAGCAAGAAAGCCGCCTTAAGGAAATCAAGGGTTGAAATATTGTACAGTAAGTCTTAAAAACTTGCGCCAACGGCAACTACAGTTAAAGTGAGGAAGCTAAGCGAAGGCGGCATGTTTTGAATTTTAAATTGCATCCCATGCCTTCTTGTTTTTGGTTCCAATTATGTTCACTGTTGTTGACCTGATCGAAACTATAAATGAGATTGAAATGAAAATTGAATATCATTACTTCCTTAGCAATATGGTTATAATTGATTGTGTTTTCTTGCCTTAGCATGCTTTCAACATTCCTTGGAGAAGATCATATGCTTGTTATAGTATATAAATCCCAATAATTTTCAAGATTGCCTCCAGCTTGCTGATTTTGCATTCAACCTGGTTGTTGTCATCTTTGAAATTGTTATAGAGTATTCCTGATCTCTTATGAGCTCGATCAGTAACACTACCTTCAAAGTTGTGGCATTAAATAAGGCCTTTAGAACACTTTCTTCAGAAGCCTTAAAGAATATATGGAGGGTAACT
>NC_061122.1:37287577-37342265 GCF_002878395.1 Capsicum annuum | reverse complement strand
TTTAGAGCAAACATTACGTAACTCCTTGCGTATTAATTTATCAAATCTCTTGAAGGTTGGTTGACCAAGTTGCATAGAGAAATGCTCGATAAAAGTGAGTTGTTCAACTATTGGGACCACATCTTGACTGTGCATCAACACATTTTGACCTAAAACAAACACAGCGACCCTCCATGTATCCTTTAAGGCTTCTGAAAAAAGTGTTCTAAAGGCCTTATTCAATGCCACAACTATGAAGGTAGTGTTCCTGATCGAGCTCACAAGAGATCAGGAACACTCTATACCAATTTCAAAGACGACAACGACCAGCTTGAATGCAGAACCAGCAAGCCAGAGGCAAGCTTAAAAATTATCGGGATTCACATACTATAGCAAGCATCTAATCTTATCCAAGGAATGTTGAAAGAATAATAAGTCAAGAAAACACAACCAATTATAACCATATTGCTAAGGAAGTAATGTTATTCAATTTTATTTTCAATCTCGTTTGTGGTTCCGATCAGGTCAACAACAGTGGACATAATCGGAACCACAAACAAGAAGGCATGGGATGCAATTTAAAATTAAAAAATTACCTCCTTTGCTTAACTTCCTTACTTTAACTGCAGATGCTGTTGGCGCTAGTTTTTTAGACTTACTGTACAACATTTCAACCCTCGATTCCCTTAAGGCGACTTTCTTGCTCTTCT
Organism: Capsicum annuum; assembly: GCF_002878395.1. Classification (NCBI taxonomy): domain Eukaryota; kingdom Viridiplantae; phylum Streptophyta; class Magnoliopsida; order Solanales; family Solanaceae; genus Capsicum; species Capsicum annuum. The sequence goes on along the minus strand of NC_061122.1, from coordinate 37,341,576 downwards.
GCTATTTTCTATCTAAGTGATAATCCTGACCACTCTACCTAGTCGTAGCTCCCTAGCAAAGTGTCCATCTGCATTATTTTTCTTTGAGAGAAACAACAGATGGATTTACATTATCGGATACACTTTCATATTTGCACTTGATTCAAATTTCTCATGTTTTAAGATAATTTCGTCGGCCAGATTTGCTAGAAGTTCCTTGCTACCCTATGTTTCTTCTTTAATTAGCTCTCAGATGATATAGTTTTTAATCAACTCCCCTTTCCCTCGCAGGCATTCTCCTTCGGCTCCTTCTAGTGTATAATTACCTTCTCTAACAACCCTTCCATCTAATTTTGGGTCAGGGGAATTCTATTAGTTTTATGTTCTTCTTTGATGTAGTGCGAGGCTGTGAAGGGGCCAATGAACACTTAAAGTTTAAGTCCAATCGCTATTGGATCTCTGCAATGACATCAAATATTAATCCCTTCTCAAAACTTAACATGCATAAACACAAGCAACAACCGTTAGTAATTCGTAATAGGGTGTCCGCACCATCAAACTTAACTGTACAATGCAGGATCTTGTTTGAGTGATCAGTGCCTAATCGGTTAAAAACTACATTCACAAAAACATTATACTTTGTGTGTGTTGTCCCGGTGACCCTATCAGTAATACATACTTAACTCCCACACATATAATAGTGGATGCATCTGCACGTACCTTATTCTTCCTAGCCCATCTGTGGCTTAAATTGAAAAAATAGATGACTAACTAGTTGCAACAGATGCCACATCTGTTTATATTGTCAAACAATTAGAGACATATGTTATGACAGATGATCAACCTGTTGCGACATATGACGTATCTGTTGGAGAAATCAAATAGATATATACATCTGTTGCAATAGATTATTAATATGTTGTAAGTTATCTAATAGACAAAATATATTTTGCAACAGATTACCCATCTGTTAGATTTATTTTAAAGCAATTTTTCTTTCTTTTCTCTAAGAGATACAATAATTTATAAATAGGTCCCTCCTTACAAATATGGATGATCTATATTCATACAAAAAGATTCATATTGAGTCCTTGCGGGAACTTCAAAGACTGTTTGATGAACTCCAGAGAGATTTGACTGACTTCGGAGCAAGGCTGAGGAGGGCCCTGCTGCTGCCGGATAAAAAATTTCTAATTGACAATAATAATAATAATAGTAATAATAATTAGGTAATGTTTTTTATTTTAGCGTATGTATTTTCCTCCTTTTGTATATCGGATCTACCCAAGAGATTCAAAAATCTATGTTTCATTTGGTGGTCGCCTTTGAATTTTTAATTCATATTTAGTATTTAATTATCATTCTGTTTATTCCTTATTCTCAACATGTCGACTGTTGGTGGTAGGGATTGAACAATTTATGTCAACAGAGGTTAATCTGATGTGACAGATCAATCATATGTTACATAGGCGGTTATAATAAAAAAGAGTTATTGTTGTTATTGAGAGGGTGAAAAGACATACATGAATTTTCGATTATTTAATATGAAAAATGGTTCATAAATAAATAATAAGGAAATAAATGATAAACACAATTTATAACTGTAAAAGAACGGTTATTTAATTTTAATAACTGATCGTGACTTTTCACAATTTTTGTTTTTGAATTTGTTTTTTAAAATTATTTATTATAGAATAAAAAAAGTCACAATATTGGATTAATTAACTTATATGATAAAAGGGTGAAGAGTCGTGACTTTTTGTCTAAAACAAAAACACATCACATACATTCAACAGTGTTGCTGATGTATCAAATTCTCCATCTGTTGCGACTGATGTATCAACTGTTAAAAGAAATAAAAAAATTACATTAAAATAGATCGTCTATTTGTTGCTACAGATAATATATCTGTTGCAACTGATGGTTTATCAGATTCAACAGATATACAATCTGTTGTTAGAAAATAAAAATGGTTATTATTTTATGAAAGAAATTGACAAGGTATTTTTTTTAATTTATAAAAATAAAAAAGTCAGCAAATTTGGATTAATTATATGATGCTAGTTTTTTTTTTAAAGTAGATTATATGTTATAACAAATATATTATTGATGCAACAGGTTCTCTATTATTGCAACAGATGATATATCTGTTGTCACGGATGAGTTATATGATCTGTTGTCACAACTCAATAAAAATGGTTTTTGGAAAGAACTAATTAATAATAATAAGCTAAATAGTCATGACTTATCACAATATTTCTTAAGTTAATTAAGTCATTACTTTTCACAGTAATAAAAAATGTAATTAATAAATGAAGGTAAACATTTATATTATATGTTGCAACAGATAGGTTATCTGATGCAACAGGTTTTATATTTTTTGCAACAGATGATATATTTGTTGTCACAGATGATTTATCTGATGCAACAGATATAGAATCCATTTTCACAACTCAATAAAAAAAATTCTTGAAAAGAACTAATTAATAATAATAATAATACGAAAATCCATGACTTATCACAATATTTTTTTTAATTTAATAAAAAATGTAATTAATGAATGGAAGTGAACAGTCGTACCTTTTTGCCTTGCTCTCATTCAAATTCAATCCTCTATAAATAGGTCCGTCCTTACTCAATCGTTCATTCAACTATACTCTATTGATTTATTGCATCTTTCTTGCCAATTTGTAGTTTATGTTGTATTACATTCGGTTATTCTTAAGATCTTTACTTTTGATTTTAAGTTTTTTGTCAATTCACATGTGTTCTAGATTATGGCTGACCCAGTGTGGGACGTTGCTTTTCTGCAAGACGCCGTGAATAAACTTCGAAATCATGTTCGAGACCTGAGGAGGGCCTTGCTACTTCCATTTGAAGATTGGCCGACTAGCAACGATGATGATGATGATAATAATAATAATAATAATAATAATAATAATAATAATAATAATAATAATTAGATTATTATTTTTCTTTTAGTCTATTATATGCATTTTTATTTGTTTTTGTTTAATCAAAAAATTATGTTTGATCTTTGTCGTTTTAATCTATATTTAATTTTCATTCTTCCTATTATCTTCTTAACAAACATGTCAACGATTCAACGTAAAAAGAAATGATTTAGATCTACAGTAGCAATTGCAAGATTTATCTATTGGGTTTGTGATAGGGGCTGATGTATTGTTAAAAATAGATTAATCATATGTTTTAACAGATAAGAAATCTAATGCAATTGAGAATCAGTTTGATGCATCATATAAATAGTCTATTTCAACAGATGACTAGTTTATTGCTTGGCTTTGACGTTTTAATTTGTACTCCCTCCGTCTCAAATTATCCATCCCAAATTGTGATGCCGCATTGATTAAGAAAAATAATTAATAACATGTCTAGTTTACCATAACCAATTGATGTAAGACCCCATAAAAATCCTAAGTCTAACATTCAGCTCCTCGAGCTCTACAAGCTCCAACACTTAGAAAATTTTGCTAAGTAATCAACACTTAGTCTTATTTTAGACCTTCAAACTTTGAGGATTTATTTGATGACCTTTCCGACCTTCATTTTACAATTTTCAAGTTGCGTTATAATGGGGTAAGGTAATAGTACATTCCGGCTGAGTTTCAAAATTTTTGGAATCCGTTTAGAGCATTTTTGGATTTCAAATAGTAGCATCATGCGATAAGCATGCGACGCATGCTCCATCGCATGGTCCTAGCATGCGATATAGCATGCGACGCATGCTCCAGTGCGGAACACTAGAGCATGCGAGGTACGCTCCATCGCACGCTGCCAAAAATTTTTAGCTCCCAGCTCAGCGTTTTAAGTGTAAAATGGACCTTTTTCCCCACACTATATTTACTTATAACATGGAATTTTGCTCTATTTACACTAAAATATAGCCTCTTTTCACAATTTCTCTCAAGAACACGAGTAAGGGTTTTCATAGAAGATTCAAAATTATCAAAGTATCTCCGTCAACCTTCGTAGATTCACAAATAAGGTATGCGTGTGTTGATTTATGGATCCCTTTCATCCATAAAGCTCAAAAACCCTCTTTTAAATTATGAACTATGCTAATTTATTATGGTTGATTATGTTGGTGTGATTGTTGTTATACAACTCCCAAGTTAGAATTTTTATATGATGTTCATGATACCATGATATTATGTGAATTGAAACTTGTGAAGTTGGATTGAATTAAGGTGTTTTGATTCATTAATTGATATCCACACCTATGCCCTAGTCTGTGCATGCAAGGTGTTTGATAAAATGCTTAAAGGAATAGAATCCATGCAAACTAGCTAGAATTTGATTTACATGTCAAGTGTATGTTGTTCCCTTATATTTAAACGAACTCCATGCTATTGTAATGTAATGCATATGTTGACTGGATGACATGATAATAGAATATGGAATTATGACTTATATTATATGCATCCTCACCATGAACCAGAATATGATAACCATGTGTAGTATGAAATCCCCTACTTATGGCATTATGAATTGCGAACTTTGTTCCTATGATCATGAAGTGTCACGTGGTGTCAGTTTCCTTCTATCGAGTCCTGGGTGTACTTGTACCCAAAATATTAGCTATGTGCCTAGAGCCATGTCATATTTTCACGATACTCTCAGTCAAGCTATGAATTCTTAGACTTCAGATAGTCTTATGACTCAGGAAATTTCCATAATCTCATGAACTCAGTCAGTTGTCAGATATCAGAAGTATTCCGTCAGTTAACAAAATTCAATAACTTAGTCCATGTTCAGTTTAGTAAATTATGTTCAGTGTCTATTTAGATGGGAGTAGGAATTAGCACCGAGTAAACCCAAGGATGGGAACTCACTAGTTATATGAGGGTGTGATTTTTAGAAGCAATCCTTGCATTCTAAAGCTATGTAGCCAGTATAGGTTGAGATATCGTAACCTGCTATATGAGGGTAGATGAGGTGGCTTAACCTGTTATATGAGGGTTTCCACCATTCTTATTAGAGTTACCTGTTATATAAGGGTTACTCACATGTTGTCCTTACCAGTGGCGCGGTATTGACACTCTTCCAATCAGGGCATAGATTGGACCCTAGCTCAGCTATTATGGCATATTTGGGGCATGTCGATTAGATAACTACTTCCCATAGTTTCATGTTACAGAATCAAGACTGTCAGATATAATTAATCAAACTCAGTAATAGAACTCAGATAGTTCTTCATATTTTAGTACTGTTAGATACAATCAACTCAGATACAGTATGAAACTCAGATAGTTTCATCAAATTCAGGAATGTCAGATACAGTCACCCATGTTATTAGTTTTATTCAGACACAGTCTTTCATGTTATCAGTCATATCAGTTACTAGTATGTTATGTTATCAGTATACAGACTTAGAAATCATGTTATCACATTGTCAGTTACAGCTACATATTTATGCATGTACTCTCACATTCATGTTAGACAATCAGTTAGCATTAGTCATACATGTGAACCATTGAATATAGCCTACGTCACATGTATACTTAGTACATTTCTTTGTACTGATGCATTTAAACTATGGTACTTTCTCTTATGTTACACCATAGGTGCAGAGACACGAGTTCCAGACCAGCAGTAGATTCCAGTTTCAACAGTCAAATTTAGAAGTGAGTCCTCATCCTTTGAGGACATGATTATTTCTTTACTATCTCTTTGATTAACTTATTAGTTAGAGTTAGTTGGGGACATGTCCCATCAACACCTTATTCAGATTATTCAGATAGTAGAGACTTTCAGACTAGATACAGACTATCATATTTCAGACTTCAGTATTTCAGTTTTGTTTTGGTATTATGATACCACTTTATTTAGATGTTATTATTCGGTTATGTTCAGTATTTAACCTTATGGCCTTTCAGTGCATGTTTCTGCATTTTTATGTCTTATTATATAGTGTACAGGTACAAATATCAGTCATGGGTTAGCTTGTGGTCCTTCGGGGTCATGAGCACCATGTAGCATTCCAGTTCAGAAAATTAAAGCGTTACAACTGATCAGTTGGTGGGATAGTAGAGGTTTTTTAAATAACCATTGCTTGCTATTCAATCAAAATTTCATAAATGATGTTTTCATTTTAATTTGAAGAAAACGTGATCAATGTAAAGGGTAAAACATGAATTTTTTTAATCTTTTCTTGATTAATGAAAAAGACAAGTAAAATAAGAAATCAAATTATGAAATTTGGGATGGGTAATTGGACGTAAGGAATAATTTTGAATCCAGTAGCAATAGTAAGAGTTAAAACATATTAGTTATCTTTGGGGTTTGGGGTAGGGGCTGATTTTTGTTATTCCAAACAGATTAATCATCTGTTGCAACAAATAATTAGTCTAGTACAACAGATAAATAGTCTGATGCAATAGATAATAATTCTGGTGCAATAGATAAACAGTCTGATGCAGCAGATAAACAGTCTGATACAACAGATAAATCTTCTGATGCAACAGATTACGCATCTGATACACCAGATGATTGATCTATTTAAATTGTGGGCACTTATGTTGGATTCATGCTCGTGGTTCTATCCATTGTTGGACAAACAATAGTGTACCCAGATGACAAATACAAATAAAAATCATAATTTTACTTACCAAAGTCACCTATGAAGTAATGTCAAAGTGGAAAGTGATGTAGGAAACAAAATTTGACCTAAGAAATTGGTCAGAGCAGTAGCGCTGTACCACAATCACCACCACCACCACCACCACCACCAATAACAACAACAACAAATGGTCGACAAGAAGAAGATAAAGATGATAATGAAGTAGAAAATGATGAATAAAGCAGCAGAAACAATGAACAACAAAAATTGCTAAGAGAGAGAAAGGAACAATGGATGAGAAGAGAAAGAAAAATGCCTTTTTCCCTCTGTTTCTCGTTATTTTAGGTAAACATTGGGATCAAAGTGTAAATTTAAGAACTTGTGGGTTATTTTCAAACTTTTTCAACTATCTTAATCCATAATAAAGTAATTGTCAACTCCACTCAATAATTAAGACTTGTGTCACCCACACCTCATTTTAAAAGTCTTTTGTCACCTACAGGCCCAAAGCCCCCAATTACTTCTATATTTTATAGTAAACTGGAAACTAATGCCCCACACGTTTAGTGCTTTTTCTTTGCAATTCACATTTATGACTCTTTTGGTTTTTAGGAAGTTATAGATTTTAAATATTAGATATTTATTTTTTAATTTAAAAAATTATTTTTTAATTAAACTTACTATTTCAACTGCTGCTCCTTTTTTTTTTTTTAACATCAACTGCTCCTTCTTTATTCTGAAAATAATGTATATTATTTAAACCTGAAAAATTTAAGAATATAATACCCATACTCTTTTATTGAAAGTTAACAAATTATTTAAATTAAATATTTAAATCATTTTTTCACAACTATTCCTTTGTAGCAAAGTTCGGCAAAATGGACTTTTAACTACATAACTAGTAAGTGTACATGCTTTACACGTGTGTCTCGTGTTGATAAATATAATTATATGTAAAAAAAATAAAATTATTAAAAAAAAGAAACTGAGTTGCAATAAATGTTGTATCTATTTAAAAGATATAATTTGACACTAAAAGTGTTTCATCTTAATTAATAAAACTATACATAAAAGGAAAAATTTAATGAATTAAAAAATTTTTGCTCATCAAAGAAAAAGGTTTAGAGGAAAATTAAGCCACAAAGGAGAATTTTTTGTACATATATGTCATACAAAATTAAAATATAAATATTATTAGTACTCTACGATACAATCTAGGGTTGAAACTAATATTCATAGTATAAAATATAACATAAAGGGAAAAAAGAAGTCATAAAATTAAGAAAACACAAATAAAAAAATACTTTGTAAGAATATATTATTATCTTTCGATTTTGTCCAACATAACTCCTTTACCATGCTACAGCTAATGATCATACATAGATAAATTTTTTATTTTCTTCAATTACTCAAAATCAATATTGTATATATCTTTAATAAAAGAACGTACATAATTAGATATAAATATTTAATGATACACTTAAGGCAACATCATGATACATATTAAAAGCTTTAACCTCAATCCCTTTGTGACTAATCAATTGACCCACCTATAATTGATCAAAAAAATTATTGCAAGAATTATTTCCTCCTAAATAATAAATGTAGATAGATCATCTAACTTTCAAAAATAATAAATCATACGTTAATTAAATTGCTAGAATTTATACCTCAATTATCTGTGTTCTTTGAAGCTTAGAATTTGAATTGAAATTTTTATCCTTATCACATTCTTCTGGGCGAGGTCACAACCCATCAAACATAAATTATGATAGAATCTCAAAAATTAAGGATAGAATCTCAAAATATGACAAAGCACACGTAAAAAATCACATAATTAGACAATCAAACCAACATTTAAAAGTAACGAACAACCAATAGCTGACAAAAAAAATTTCAAAGTGCAAAGAAAATACAAATACAAATTAAATAGAAAAGTAAAGAGAAATATTCATACAATTACTTAGATGCTAACATTAAAAAATAGAATTTACTTAATTTATTTTTTATTTTAAGTAAAATTTTTGTCAATAACCTATCTGTTTTTGTTAAATTATTGTCAAAAAGAGACTCACAAATTTGATCAATAAATAACTACTAAAGTAGTATTTTGTTAGTATTAAAGTTCATATTTGGTTAGTTCCTAGAAGGTGAATTAATAATTGAAAATCAATAGTATTTTTAATTATGCTTAAATAAGGTAAGGTTAATAACTAAATTTTAATGGGACACCTAAAGTACTACAAATAATTAAATAATAATTTAGTAAAAGGATAAATGACGGTTTTGTCTATTGTAGAGTCTTTCAATGAAGGGTAAAAAGTTCAAATAACTTTTCTAAGAGTCTTCACACTTTTAATATATTATAGATTATAGATATAGATATAGATAAATATAGATTATAAATTATAGATATAGATATAGATATAGATTATTTGAAAATTTAAAAGTTCAACAATAAATATAAATAATTTGTGCAAAAGAAAATAATAACCACTTAGAAGTTACATTTTGAGTAAACTTACATTTCCAAGTCCTTAACTTCGCCGCACAATATTCGTCATCAAAGAAGTATAAAGTTCTTTTAACTCTTCTTCTACAATTAGTAATTAGTTTCGAGAACCAATTTCATTCAGTTTCATCATTCAGATTTTACTGATACTTTTTGCCAGTTTTGTTTCTTCTTAGACCCTTTTTTTTTTCATCAAGATGTCAAAATTGTACGAAAGAGATTTCAACGAGAAGATTATTTCAGGCTCGATTCTGGATGTTGCTGTTCAAGATGGTAATTTGTACTTCTTTTTGAGTCCTTTGACTTTCGTCTTTTTTTCTCCTTTGAAAAATATTTTTCATATTTTTTTTGCTTCTTGCTTCGTTAATTTTCTATTTATTTGCAAATATTTATGTCCAGATTTTATTGTAAATTAAACATAATTTTAATTTTTAATTATTCATGCTAATAATCGATTTATCTTCACAAACCTTAATTTTCTCTCAACTTCTCATGAATTTCTTCTCTTCCTACTTCATGTTAAATATTTAGTTATTATCACCAAAATCATATTCATGTGTGGAATCCTCAATATTGATATTTAATATTTTTTTAATTTGCAGAGTAATCATCTTATCGCGAAAATCAACATATCCTGACAGATTTGACAACAAGTGAAAGATATTATAAAATAACGTGCAAAATTATTGATTTTTCACAGTATATTGTAATTACATATTTTCACTCACTTTATTTGCAGGATAATACACATTTTCATCTTTTATTCCGTATGAGAAGATGATTATGTATATTTGATCTCTTTAATCCTTATCATATTAAGCTTTTTCTTAAGAAAAATAAACTTATATTAATAAGTTAATTTACTTTTGTTATATTTCCTTTGTATTTATGACTACATTTAAAGATGATGAGATTAATGGCTTGAATAGACTACACGAAAAAGTTAATTCAAACTTGCATGTGATGTTGGATTATAAATTAAAATAATTTTAATAAAAATTACACCTTTGAAGTTTCAATACGTTATATCTCTACAACTTTTGTTAAGTTAAAGTAATAATTATGTAAAGAGTAGGCAGTAATCTTCTATTAAAAAATATATATGTCTTAACTATTGCTTGATGTCGAAATATAAATAACTTTTTCAGGCATATGAAAAATTCTGATTTACTAATTAAGATAAATCATATTTACTAATACAAGAAAATGAGAATCATCCTAAAAATGTGTGTTAGTAAGTTTATTTCTTAATTGTTTAAATTATACCACATTAATCTACTTATTCTATAATCATTTTTTTTTTTTGAGATGAGAGGGCATGCATCATTTACTTATATCTTGCATGGAGATTTTATTACCTCAAGAACCAATGAATATAGTAGATGTACATACATATTCTTAAATCAATGGTACGATATGAAACCTCTTCTTTCTTTTTTTTTTTTTTATGATTTTTTTAAAAAAAAAATAATAAAAAGTCCTTGAAGGAGGAAGAAAAGTTAGATTTTTTTTTATATTTAGAAAATAAATGTTTTGCATGTTAATTTCATTTGTGCAATCCTAAGTACATGAGCATGGGCTTGTTCTACAGGACTCTTCACAAATTCTACTTAAGATTTTTTTTTTCCAAAACTTTTCGTTGTTTCCAAATTCAATTGTTCTTTACATATATTTATTATACATGTCTGCTTCCGTACTTAATTTAAATGCAAAAGATATAATTTATTTTCTATTTAAATTTGATTACAAATGCTTATGCTTATGCTTATGTTGGTTTCATGTCTCTTTAGTAATTTTAATTTTGTACATAGGAATATTTTCAATATGTATGGTGATGACGATGGTTGTAGATATTAATCCTATGTTGATGATATATTAAGAGAAAACGAACTATTGTTGCTAAAAAGTTTGAACTTAACCATGATCTAATACTTTGATCAACTAACACAACATTCAATGATTCCTCTGAGACTTGATATTACTATATATTTATTAAGAAAATTATGACAATCTTTCAATTTATCTCAAAAAAAACAAAATAAATAACAAATGAATGAGAAAGAATAACATAAGGACTAATTATATTTTTATTCTATTAAATAATAATATATGATTTTTTTGCCTTAACTTTTAATCCAAAGAGACGCTAGAGAGTTTCTCTTTCTTTTCTTTTTCACTATAAAAAAGGAAAGTTGCTCAATACTTTTGTTTTACCTTTTTCTCATTAATTATGGTGGATTCTAAATTTCCAAATTGCAAAAAAGATAAAACAAAGTAATGAATATTAATAGTTTATTTGGCTAGATTTTTAAAATTAATTTATCTTGAAAAATATATCTTTTTGAAGTGCTTTTAATGAGAAGCAGTTTGTGTTTGGCCCAAAAAATTAGAAAATATTGAGCAACAATTATTATTTGACCAAACTTTTTAAAATATTCTTAAGTGTATCTTTTTAAAAGAAAAATTCTTAAATAAGTGTTTTTAGGAATAAGTCATTTTTTTAGTTTATGAAAAGTTGTTTTTCCTCCTCTGCGAAAACACTAATTTTCTTTTAAAAATTTGGTCAAAACACCTCATTTTCTTAAAAAAAAAAAAACTTTTAGAAAAAATAGAAACTTGGTCAAATTGGCTATAGATCAAGTGGAATTTAATAAAAAATCATTAGAAACATATAATAATAATTAATTGTGTATATTTTAATATAGCAAAATAAGAAATAAATAAGTAATGTCGAGTCAGGTAGAATTTAAGATTGAGCACACAATAATCTTAAAGAGTGTGTATTTTACTTTTAAAAAATTGCAAACAAAAAAATAAAATTTTTATATTTATCACATTCAATTTGTTACTTAAAATAGTAAAAATGAAAAAGAAATGAATAATTCTTCTAATATATTATCAAAATGAAAAGGCAATAGATAATTCTTTTAATATACTCATCATTTTGTAAGTTTATTTATATATGATAGTTTTTCATATATGTATACACTAATTAAGAAAACAGCTATTACTGTAACTAAAATCTTTTATTTTTGCGTAAACAAGATGAAACATCTTAGAATTAGTGATATATAAATAAACTTTTTAAATGGTAAGAAAAAATCAATTATAAGAAGATTCTTGTGTCTTTACTATTTTTATGCATAGTATTTTCTATTTAGTTTCAGTATCATTTTATATCGTAATATTCTATCATGCTCCTGAAAATAAAAAAAGATCTTATTTGAATAAATGGACAGTAATAAAACAACACCAACATAGAAACAATACAAGATGTTACTCATAAGAATCCAAAATTTGAAAATAATATCTCAAATATGTCACAAATAGTTAAAACAAAATATGTTTCTATTATCTCTCTTCGCTCTTTTTTGTTTTAAAAGATAATCCGCGCATTGCGCGAGGATGAATACTAATAATATAAACAACATCTAAGTGAAATAATAATAATTAAAACATATCCTTTTCAGTAAACAATAAAAAAATTCCAAGAAACTCTATGTTCTGTATACGAATTCTATTTATAAAAAGGATAGATAGAATATATATCTATAACACATATAGAACGTAACACGAATAATTTCATAGTTAACAAATATACCATTTAAGCAGATTTTAATTGATTTAAACTTTACCTAGAATAGATGCACATAACTTATATTGATTGAATTGTTCTTTTAATTTTTTGCCCTAATTTCAACCATTCTTTGATTTGCATCAGTAAAATTAAACAATCTATCCATCCAAATTTGAAAACGAAAGTCAAAAAATGGAGAATGAAAATCAAATTTCAAAATTGACAGAATAAAAGTGAAGAAGTTAAGGGAGAAAATGAAAAATTTGCCTTGAGCATGCATCAGAGATTGGTTAGTGAAGAAGAAAGAAGACTGCTTCTTTGTTTATCCAGTATTAGATTAAATGGAAAGAGATTATACTTAAATTAAATGTGTGTGGAAAGAGATTTGATGAGGCAATGAAGAAGTTAAGGCATGAAAGTCACGTATATGATTGTACCTCCACATGGACAAGGAAAATCAATTGAAATAACAAAAATGTCCTCGATTAATTCAAATAAGACATCCAACAAATATGTCAATTCATGTTCTTTTCCACACTTTTAATCAAGTAGAATATATTTAATTAACCTCGGTCAGATACTTTCAGCAAATTTCAACCATTCAAAAGATAAACTATTTTTTCCAAATTTTAAATTGTATTTCAAGTAAAAACTTTAATTATGATTTTATTATTTAAGACGACGAAATTTTTTTATTAAACATTTTTCCAACCACTCAAAAGATAATTTTTTTTTCAAATTTTGAATTGTAGTGCAAATAAAAACTTCAATTATGAAATTATTATTTAAGATGGTGAATTTTTTTTATCAAAAGTTTCAAATGCTTTTGTATTAGAGAATATGAATAAAATAGAAATAACAAGATTACCAATAAGGGTTATGGTGGAATGGTAAATACTCAATCATCTTTAATCAGAGGTCTTGAATTTGAGTTTTCTTAGATACTGAGTCACATTTGTTAGGTAGCACTTTATTGCCCAACGTAGAACTTCTTAACGCAAATTTAAATTTAGTCGAGCTTTAATATGGCATTGGGTAGAAAATTAAAAAAATAATTATAAAGAAAAAGGGTCAAAAATATTCCCGAACTATCTGAAATGGATCAAAAGTATTCTTTGATAGTTTTTGGGCTAAAAAATATCCCTCGATTAAATATTTGGCTCAAAATGACTCCTCCTTCCACCAAGCATGCCAACTTATAGAAAAGGACACCCGAGTACTCCACATTACTGTCCATGTGTAAAATTTCCTTTTTTAAATCCCTTACCACATCAGCCTAATTTATCACCCTGTCCGACCCAATGGCCAATATAAAAAGACCCGATTCAGGAGGCAAACTATTAGGTGGCTGTATCGTCAGCAACCCTGATTTCATAAAAGCTCCAAAAAAATAAAAAAACTCAATGCATCTAGGATTTTCTGAAAAATTAATCTAGGGTTCTCCTGAAACTGGTGAAGCGACAACTTGAATTCTTTGGTGCTTAAAATCTCTCTATTAATTCCATAGCCATGAGCTTTGTCTGTGAATTCTTTTCCCTTTCAAAATTTTGCTTAGTTACTTATTCTCCAACGTGGGGTACTTTCTGTTTTTACATTTGCTCTGTATTTTGTTATTTTTTCTGCTTCAAAAACTTCTTTTTTGGATTGAGGGTCTATATTTTGTTATTTTTCCTGCTTCAAAAACTTTTTTTTATAAGGCGAGCATCTTTCGAAAATAGTCTGTCCACCCTCATAAAGGTAGGAATAAGGTAAGTGTAAATCTTACCCTTCCCAAATCCTACTTATGGGACTACCTTGTGCGTCATTGATCCTCGAGGATTTTTCCGTCAAAGAAAAATCCCTCCCGATGAAATTTATTGCACTATTTTCAGTCAAGTTCCATTATTTAGGTTTCTTTCACGTCTAATCGTTCGCGAAACTATCTTTAGAGAATTATCTTCTTGGAACCTTCAAACTTCCCAAGTGGGGGAAGTTAATTCTTATACATATATTTATTATAAGGGAGAACTGTTTGTTCAACCGCTTTTTGTCTTGTATTGATGAAATACTAAAGCATGCTGAAAATTGCGATTCCTGCAGTTTTATCGTCTTAGTTACATATCATTTTGTTATGCTATTCATACATGTTTGCATTTTCCTTTCAATATCGCGTCTTCTTAGGTTCTTAATATGCAAAAAGAAATGCAAAAGCAGATGGGTATGATGGTTGTGTTGGGTTCAATTGGTGTGAATGGAAAATGGAAAGTTGCTTGAAAGGGACACAACTCTTCGAGTAAAAGACACTATTTCGGGAAAAGGTATGACTGTTTGGATGGTTATGGCTGTTCGAAAAAGACACACTCTTTCGAATAGACAAACATGACTGGTCAGAAAGGATATACTTTTCCGGTGAACCATTGCCATCTTTCGGAAGGGGCACTTAATAGCTATATAAACCTTCATTTTTCCACAGGCTTAGTACGAATTTTTCGCTACTTGAAAACATTTCTTGTCTTCTAAAATATTTCGTATGATCATCTAACTGTTGAGTGAGTTCGAAGAGAATCCGATCTTGTGAGGAACCACTACAGTCGGGTTGTTAAGCCATTTTATTCTGAGAGGAAAATTTCGTAACTTCAGGTACTTGAGGGAAATTATTTTCTTAAGGACATTCTGTGAATTCAGAGGACTTGGCCTTTTCTGCTTCATCTCATTTTCTTTAAAATACTGAAAACACACTTCTTTGAAAGGTCGTTTTTGATCTTGTGTTGAAGGCGTTGGAAACTTCATAGGTATTCTTGATTTATTTTTGAACTTGAAGTTGTTTTACCAAAATATGGATTTTTGTGTACCCGAAACCAATAATCTTAAGGAAATAATTTTGAAAAAAAAACAAATTTCCTTGTTTGGTGAAATTTTCTTTTCATTAAAGTTTTTTTTCATAATCTGTATTGCTTGATTTCTGAAGATTAAAGCTTTAAGATTTCTACTTCGTTTAAAATTAACTAGAGGTTTGAAGAATTAAAATCTTCATCACAAGTTAAAGATCACTGGGTTGAAGATTGGAAGTTATAAAAACTTCATCGTTAAACTAGAATGCAACTTTATAAGAAGTATTTTGATATACTAAAATTTACTGTCTTGTTGTGACAGGAAAATGACTATTGATAGTCAGTAGTCATGTGTATGATACTGCAACGACTTTGGCAATAACTAGTGTTACCACAACGAGTCGTATGAGTACTCTGCAGGCAATGGCACCAACGGAGAAATCCAAAATTTTTACGGGTGTTGATTTTAAAAGGTGGTAGCAAAAGAAGCTCTTCTACCTTACAACTTTATGTCTTCAAAGATTTACATCTTAAGAAGATCCAGAGGTGACCGAGAAAACTTCAGACCAGGAAAAATTTATCGTTATGGAGGCGTGGAAACACTCCAATTTCCTATGTAGGAATTACATTCTAAATGGCCTCCAAGATGAACTATACAATGTGTATAGTGGAATGAAGACGGCAAAAAAAATTGTGGGGTGCGCTAGAAAGAAAATACAAGACTGAGGATGCTGGAACCAAGAAGTTCTTCGTTGTAAGATTCCTTGAGTTTAAAAGAATTGACAGCAAGTCTGCTGTATCTCAAGTCTAGGAACTGCAAGTGATTTTTCACTATCTCCTCGCGGAAGGTATGAGTTTGATGAATACCTTAGTTGAACATATTAAAAATGTTCTTGATGTTCAGATAAACTTTATTGTAGGTTTGATCGTGAACGAGGTGTTTCAAGTCCCGGTGATAATAGAGAAGTTACCACCTATGTGGAAGGACTTCAAGAACTACTTGAAATATAAACGAAAGGAGATCTCAGTCGAAGATCTTATAGTAAGAATGCACATTGAAGAAGACAACAAAGCTGCAAAAAGAATGTCGAAAGGAAACTCTGCAATAAGTGGAGAAAATACTATAGAAGACGACCACAACAACTCCAAAAAAGCGAAAGAAAGTTGGATAGGAAAGCAATCAACCTAAGAAGAAATTCAAGGAAAAATGCTTTAACTGTGGCAAGATTGACCACAAATCAACGGATTGTCATGCCCCAAAGAAAGGTAAAAAGAAGGACCAAGCACATATGGTTGAGTCCAAGAAAGAAACGGATGATTTATGTACAATATTGTCTGAATGTAACTTGGTGGGAAATCCTTAAGAATGGTGGATGGATTCCGGTGCCACCCACTACGTTCGTGCAAATAAGGAGTTGTTTGTTGCTTTTTCTCCGGCTCAAGGCAAAGAGAAGATATATATGGCCAACTCTGCAACTACAAAAGTTGAAGGAATAGGAAAAGTCTGCCTGAAAATAACATCAGACAAAGTATTGACTTTGAACAATGTCCTGTATGTACCGGAGTTATGGAAGAACTTGATTTCTGTATCACCTCTTGACAAAAAAAAATTCAAATGTGTGTTTATTTCCGAAAAATTATACTTAGTAAAGGAGAAGTGTACGTAGGAAAAGGCTACCTCACTGAGGGCCGATTCAAAATGAATGTAATGAATATTGAAATCAATAAAAGTTCAGTTTCTTCTTACTTTCTTGAGTCTAATGATTTGTGGCATGAATGATTAGGACATGTCAATTACAAAACTTTGCGAAAACTGATTAACTTAGAAGTTTTGCCAAACTTTGAGTGCAATAAATCAAAATGTCTAATGTATGTGGAATCAAAGTATGCTAAGCATCAGTATAAATTTTATAAATTTTATTGATGATTGCACTAGTTATTGTTATGTCTATTTTCTAAACAGTAAGGATGAAGCAATAGATACCTTCAGACAATATAAAATAGAAGTTGAAAATCAGTTAGAGAAAAAGATCAAAACGATAAGAAGTGATAGGGATGGAGAATATGAATCTCCCTTTGCGGAAATATATGTAGAGAATGGAATTGTCCATCAAAGTACGACCCTGTATTTACCTTAATCTAATGGAATTGTGGATAGAAAAAACTGAACCTTGAAGGAAATGATGAATTCCTTACTTATAAGTTTAGGTTTATCGCAAAACTTGTGGGGGAAGCTATCCTTACAGCTAATCGAATACTCAATAGAGTACCCCATAATAAGACATAATCAATTACATATGAAAAATAGAAAGGAAGGAAATCCAGCTTGAAATATTTCAAAATATGGAGGTGTCTAGCAAAGGTCTAAGTTCCTATACCTAAAAGGGTAAAGATAAGACCTAAGACAGTGGACTGCGTGTTCATAGGATATGCTAAAAGTATCAAAGTATGTCGATTTTTGGTTTATAAATTCAAATATTCGGATATCAATGAAAATACAATAATTAAATCAGATAATGCTGAATTTTGTGAACACGTTTATCCATAAAAAACTAGACATGAACAGTCTAGTGGGGGTCTAAATGACCTAGAGATGAACCAACTGAGGATGTACATAATGATGAGAATCCAAGACGTAGTACACGTCAAAGAATGTTAACTTCATTTTGATTGGATTTTTTAGCATTTCTCTTAGAAAAGGAGCATCAAACATTTACAGAAATGATGTTGTATTAAGATTCATTCTTTTGGAAAGAGGCAGTGAATAGTGAGATTGATTCAATCTTAAGCAACCATACGTGGTAATTGGTTGATCTTTCTCCAGGAAATAAACCTTTAGGTTCAAAATAGATCTTTAAAGAAAAATAAAAACAGATTGTACTATTGACAAATACAAGGCAAGACTTGTAGTAAAAAGCTTCAAACAGAAAGAAGACCTTGATTACTTTGATACATACTCACTAGTAACAAGGATAACGTCAATTCGAATGTTAATTACCTTGGCAGCGGTATATGGTCTTGAAATTCATCAAATGAATGTGAAAACAACATTCCTAAATAGAGAATTGGAGGAAGAAATCTATATGGAACAACTCGATGGTTTTGGAGTTCCAAGAAAGAAAAATAAGGTGTGTAAATTTGATATGTCGATGTATGAACTAAAACAAGCACCTAAATAATGGCATGTAAAGTTTGACCAAACCATATTGGCAAACGAGTTCAAGATAAATGAATGTGATAAATGTGTTTACATTAAAGACACTCCAAATCACCAAGGCATTATTTGTTTGTATGTGGATAGTATGTTGATCATCAGTAGAGATGTTTCTGACATAAATGCCACGAAATGAATGCTCGAGAGTAAGTTTGATACGAAAGACCTTGGAGTTGCGAATGTGATCTTAGGAATAAGAATTCATAAAACTCCACATGGCTTGGCATTGTCACAGTCTTATTACATCAAAAAGGTACTTGACAAATTCAAGTATTTGGAATTTGGTATTGCCAAGACTCTATTTGACGTGAGCTTCGCACTTCAAAAGAATATGGGTGAAAGTGATTTACAGTTGGAATATGAAAGAGTGTTGGGATATTTAATGTATATAATAAATTACACACGACTAGACATAGCATGTTCTATTATTAAGTTGAGTCAGTACATGAGTGATCCCAATAAAACACATTGGATGGAAATTAAAAGAGTTTTGGGGTATCTTAAATACACTCAAGACTATGCTTTGCATTATAATAAATATCCCACGGTACTTGAAGGATATAGTGATGTAAATTGGATCACCAGATCAAATGAAGTAAAATTCATGAGTGGATATGTATTTACTATGGGTGGAGGAGCATCCTCTTGGAAAGTATCCAAACAGACATGTATTGCTTGCCCTACGATGGAATCAAAATTTATCACATTAGATAAAGTCAGTGAAGAAGCAGAATGACTCTAAAATTTCTTGGAAGCTATTACTTATTGGCCCAAACCATTGGCACCAGTATGCATACACCGTGATAGTCAAGTAACAATAGGTAGGGCAAGGAGCATGATGTATAACGGTAAATCTCATCACATAAGACAAAGATATAATACCGTTAGAGAACTTCTGTCTAGTGAAATTATCACTATTGACTATGTGAAGTCAAAGGATAATATGTCGGATCCACTAACAAAAGGCCTATCTAGAGGAGTTGAGAGGACATCTAAGGGAATGGGTTTACAACCTAGGACAAGTCAGCATGGTGGTAACTCTACCTAGAAGACTGGAGATCCCAAGAGCTAGGTTCAAGGAGATCAAACAAAGTTGTGTCTGGTAGATTCAACATTGTTAATATATCCAACCCATTCTCATGATGTAGACAATGTTTAGTAAACAAGGATAAGACTTATGGTGTGAGGTCTTTTAATGATTATCTAAATTTGGCAGATTTGATCAAATAGTTTAATCTATAGGATTGAACAGTTAGAAATCACCTATGTGAGGGCGAAGTGGAAGCCGCTTCAAGGAGAATGTTAGTAAAGGCCTATTCTCTAAGATCTCATGAGACTGGGACATGTTCATGACTGAAACGAACAAAATCATGAGAACCATAAATGGTAAAAGGATGGTTGTGTGATATGTATTGTCTAGGGGTACATTAAAGCTCGACGGTTCAAAAATATCAAATCTACCGATTGACCGAGTGTATCCGATACAGGTTCACTATGAAAAGTTCAAAGGAAAACCCACTTATCTAGATGCAATCAGTCTTTGCTTGATG
Organism: Capsicum annuum; assembly: GCF_002878395.1. Taxonomy (NCBI): domain Eukaryota; kingdom Viridiplantae; phylum Streptophyta; class Magnoliopsida; order Solanales; family Solanaceae; genus Capsicum; species Capsicum annuum. The sequence goes on along the minus strand of NC_061122.1, from coordinate 37,321,354 downwards.
ATCATATACTTGTCCGTAAAGTTCTACAAAGATCAGTCATTCCCCATTCATATGGGAGATTTTTGGATTCAATTGGTATGAATGAAAAATGAAAATTTGCTTGAAAGGGACACAATTCTTCTAGTAAAAGACACACTATTTCGGGAAAAGGTATTATTGTTTAGATGGTTGTAACTGTTCGGAAAAGACACACTCTTTTGAATGGACAGACATGACTATTCAGAAAGGATACACCTTTCCGGTGAGCCATTTTCACCTTTCGAAAGGGGCACTTAATGGCTATATAAACCTGCATTTTTTCACAGGTTTAGTATGAATTTTTCTACACTTGAAAATATTTCTTGTCTTCTAAAATATTCCGTGTGATCATCAAACTGTTAAGTGAGTTTGAAGAGAATCCGATCAATTGAGGTACCACTACAGTTGGGTTGTTAAACCATTTTATCTTGGGAGAAAAATTCTGTAACCTCGGGTACTTGGGGGAATTATTTCCTTAAGGACACTTCGTGAATTCAGAGGACTTAGATTTTCTGCTTCATCTAATTTTCTTTAAAATACTGAAAACACACTTCTTTGAAAGATCATTTTTGATATTGTGTTGAAGGTGTTGGAAACTTCATAAGTGTTCTTGATTTATTCTTGAACTTGTGTTGAAGTTGTTTTGCCAAAATACAGATTTTTGTGTACCCGAAAATAATAGGTTGTTGTCCCAGTTACTAAAGAAGGAAGAAGACTTGAGGCTGCCTTGGGATTGAGCGTGGAGAAGGTTGTTAAGGCCAATTTTGATGCTTTATTGGCACGTTTTCAAGAATAGACTGCAAAACTTATAGACTAGGTATAGTGGATCAGGGTTATAAGGTTGGGGGGGTAGTGGATCTGGTTATTAGGTTGGGACATGTTATGGTTTTAATGGTAAAATTAATTATCAATTGACCAATTAAAAAAGATACGTCTGTTGTCAGATTGATCCGTTAAATAAGATGAGAATGACATTTTAGGCCCAATAAATAGATGATGATATTTTTGCCCTATTTCACATAGTTAAAGGGTATTTTTGACCTTTGTCCTATCACCATTGACGTATGTTTTGCTTTAGTTGTCTTACTATCACATAGTTGTATTTTTTTTAAAAAAACTGGTGTTTAATTATAACATTGTTATTAAGTCGAGAGTGTATGGAAAATAACATTTCTACCTCACACAAAATAACAGTAAGATAGTATGTTCTAATCTATGCAGATTCCACTTATAAGGAGTATAATATGCTTAATTAAATTCAAGAAAATATAATTAAGGAGTTCCTTACCTTTGCTTAATTTGGTTGCCTCCTAAAACTAATCTCCATATCATGGTCATCTTTCTCAATCTTTCTCCCATTCAATCCCAAAATACTAACGTCAAATTTCTCACTAAAAAATCCAAAATTATTTTTTCTTTTTTCTTAAAAAGAAAAATCAAGAATAGCCAAAAATATATATTGATTCTTGATTGTAATGGAGAAATCTGGTTATGGCAATGATGGCATATGCAGATCTCTTAGACTACCTTTTTATTACCCAAAACATCAAAATTTATCAATGATATCTTTTTTACTCAGGAATATTTAATATTTCCCTGATAAACCAACACTTATTGATGCTGATAATGGTGAAATTTTGACTTTTTCTTAGTTCAGATCTTTTGTATCAAGAATATCTTATGGACTTGTTAACCAAACGGGTATAAAAAAAGATGATGTAGTCTTGATATTCTCCCCGAATTCGATACAATTCCCTTTATGCTTCTTTAGTGTTATTGGTTTAGGTGCTATTGCTACTACTGTGAATCCTGGGATTTCATGCCAAAAAGGTTGTTTTCATGACTTATTTTGTCATTTAGACAAAAGTCTTGAAAAAATTTCCATATACCTACTTAAAGCCGTCATATCATCCAATCTTTCCAACTCTACAAATTCACCACATGTTTCTAATAAGACACTTCAACCCACTCTATCATCCAATCTTTCCAACTTAATAAATTCTCCCATAAGTTTCTAATAATACACTTCAACCACTCCATCATCCACAATTATATAGTACAAAAATATCTAGGTTTTCAAAAATAATTTAAAAATATTCCAAGAGCTTAAAATAGACGGGTCTTTCCCTCTAAAAAGATCCAATTCAGGCCACTTTTCTGGCGTTATTTTCTGGCGATCAGCTCTAAATCAGTCCACAAACATCATAAGCTTGTCTATTGCATTCATTGTTACCTCATTGGTTTTCTATTTTCTCAAACACACTTTTCACCATTGTTAAAAGGCTTTAAATCACTCACATTACTCAAAAACTCTTTAAAAAGTATATCATAGTAGCTCAGGAGACTCCAAGTTCATTTCTGTAACGCCCTGAGTCTGCACTCCGGATGTCACATGGTGCTCATAATCCTAAAGGACCACAATTTAATCCATGACTAGTACCTGCTATAATCACTGAATAGTAACTCTGTAATAACGCAAAATTTAGGTTGAATATGTTATAAGGTTCATAACTGTAATCAAATACTGAATTCTAATAAATAAATGCTAAAAACTGAACATCTGTCTGAAGTAGTCTAGTTTGGAAGCCTCTAACTGTCTAAATATGGAGTTGATGGGACAAGTCCCCAATTAACTCCGACTACTAAATATAATGAATACTAAAATACTGAAATGATAACTCTATCCCCGAATTATGAGGACTCACCACTAAATCTGTTGCTGATAATATGGGCTAATAAGTACGATCAGGTCCCGTGCGTCTGGACCTATGATATAAGACATCATAGCATAAAAAAAAGGTATGTGTCAGTACTTTAAATGTACTGGTATGCTAGGTGAGGTAAGGATAAATGCATGAGTTCATATGTATGAACAATAACTGACTGAATAATATGAATATAACTGAATAAGAGTACATGTATATTTGAAATGCTATAAATACTGATTTTGCAATGTTATACATGTAACTACATATACTGTAACTGAGATCGTGTTAAGACTGGATAATGAGTTCTAAAAACTAAATGATTATGTATTATTATTAAATGAGTGACTATTTCTAGCAGTCTATTTCTGAAAGTCCTGATTCTATAGAACTGAACTGAGTTCTGTGCTAAGCTGGGTGACTGTGTCTAACAATCCTGATTCTAAAATTGAACTAAGGTTTTATGCTGGGTCTGAGACTAAAACTTGAACTGAAACTGAAACTGTGGGAGTGTTCATTTACCGACATACCTCGATTATGAATTGAGTTGGCCCCCAACCTGTGACCCCAGTTAGAAGGGTGTTAGCACCTTGCCAGGGGATACTAATAATGGCTATGATTTAAACCTGTCTAGCAGGAAGATATTTCGTCAACCCTTACTGGCAGGAAAACTCATACGAGATATATCAACCATAGAATAGCAGGAAGATATCTCAACCTACATTGGCTACGTAGTTCTATAACATAAGGATTGGTACTAAGGTTCAAACCCTTTTACTGACAGGAATGCCTCCGTCCCTCGATTCGCTTGGTGCTGATTACTACACCTAACTAAATAGACACTGAACTAATTTCTAGACTGTAATAGGCTTGACTGAACTGTTACTGATCGGGCTGTCTAACTGAACTGGACTAAGTTCACTGAGTTTTGTTTACTGACTGAATACACTGAGTTTTGTTAACTGGTTGTACATACTAAGTTCTGTAACTGACTGAGTACTACTATATGTGACATCACTGAGACTATTTTGAAACTACTATAGATCTAGGTAAACAGCTAGATTGTCAGGTATTAGATACCCTCAGGACTCGATAGCATAGATAGTAAAAACATAGCACAATCTTGAAAACATGATAACTAGTCAATTTGTCACAATTCATTCATTGAGACATTTTAGCAAACACTTGCATGGCATGAACTTATACACATGCTAACATGGTATAATTGCACTACTCAACTCACATGAATATTTTATCAAACACTTGGGGGCATATTTATGCACACAACTATAATACAACATACAAGCATCATGACCACAATCCCAACTTACAAATTCAAGGGTTTTTAACATGAAACCATATAACAACAAACACATGATATTTATTTCTCATAAAACATGTAATTAATTATAGATTATAAACCCAACTAACATCATAATCATGAATATAATTTAATTCAACATGAAATTCATGAAAAACAATCATCTTGTAATTTAAAAGAGGTTCTTGAACTTCAAGGGTAGAAGGAAACCCTTGGATGAACACCTAACATACCTTTATTGTTAATTCTATGAAAGTTGTGTTGAATTTCTTGAGATTTGGATCTTGAATTTGATGTCTTAGGGTTTGTTCTTTAGAGGATTTGAGTGAAAGTAAGTGCATTTTGCTTATTGAGGGCTGAATTTCGTGTTTTAGAGTCTGATTAAGAGGGGAAATGACCCACATACCTCTCTGGACGTAGAGTTTTAATGACTAAAAACATGCCCAGTGATGCGTAGACCAACTTCCCACATCAATGAGTTCGATGCGATGGCCGACGCGATGCGTTGAGATCACATTGGCTCACTGAAATTTGTACTAGGAGCTGGGGAAAATATTTATCGATGCGATATGCGATGCGACGCATCAAGATCACATTGATCCATTATTTTAGACTCCCAACATTTTTCAAAAAGGTTCAAGAAATCCTAAACTCATTCGAGAACCCCTACTGACACACCTGATCAAGATTCAATCCAAGGATTGACATTTTAAGGTCATAAAGGTCGTAAATATAAACACTTAGCTGAAATTTATAAGTCTGGACCTCTTTTTATGCTCTAAAGGACTGAGTTAAGCTTAGAATTTTGCAGGGTCTTACAATATCTTTCCATAGGGAACATTCATCCTCAAATGCAACTGACTAAGCTGAGAATACTGATAGACTGAGTTTACATACTGAACATGCATAACTGAAGCATGATTTTATGACCAAAACTACTTATATGCTGAGTTATCATATTGAACATGCATAACTGAAGCATGACTGAATTCTGAAGGCATGACACATGACTGAGATTTTTCATGAAGGTATGCATGATATGAGAATGTTATGCAACTGAACTGATATAGAGTTTGTAAAAGTAAACTGAGCATGGAATTGAGTAAATTCAAGGAAAACTGTTACCTTGTACTGAGTCTAAGTTTGCATAGAAGGGGTGAGGTTACTTGGTCCGCATATTTGTTTCTGCTTCGTAAGTAGCTTCCTCGACGGACCGATTCCACCAAAAAACTTTGACTAGAGGAACCTGATTGTTCCTCAGTCTACAAACATGATAATCAAGAATTTCAAATGGAATTTCCTCATTAGAGAGGCCGTTTTGGAAATCAATGCCCTCAATTGGGACTACAACTGCTAGGTCACCTATGCACTTCTTTAGAAAGGAGACATGAAACACTGGATGTACTAAAGCTAAGTCTGAAGGAAACTCAATCTCGTAAGCTACCTTTTTGAAACAGCTAATAATTCAATAAGGACCGACATATCGGGAACTGAGTTTCCCCTTCTTGCCAAACCTCTTCACTCTCTTTATAAGAGAGATTTTCAAATACACATAATAACTAATCTCAAACTCAAGATCCTTTCTTCGCACATCTACATATGATTTTTGTCAGGTCTGACCTATCGTAAGCCTTTCCTTGATCAACCAAACTTTTTCTAAGGTATCAAATACCAAGTCAGGCCCTACCACTGCGGATTTACCTACTTTAAGCCAACCAATAGGAGATCTACATCTCTTCCTATAAAATGCCTCAAACGGAGCCATCTGAATGCTGGAATGCTAACTGTTATTATATGCAAATTCAATCAAGGGAAAGTGGTCATCCCAACTACCCTTAAAGTCAATGGCACGCGCTTTTAGCATATCTTTTAAAGTATGAATGGTCCTTTCTTCTTGACCATCTGTATGAGGGTGAAAGGTTATACTGTGGTGAACTTAGGTACCAATACCCTTTTAGAAGGCTTTCCAAAAGTGAGAGGTGAACTCCATATCTCTATCTGAATTGATGGACAATGAAACTCAGTGCAATCTGACCAACTCTCTAACATAGATCTTGGCATAATCCTCGGTTGAATAAGAGGTATAAACTGATAAGAAATGAGATGATTTAGTCATCCTATCCACAATGACCCAAATCAAATCATGCTGGCGGTGAGTACGGGGTAAACCCATCACAAAATCCTTGTTCACCTCCTCCCACTTCTAAGTGGGAATACTGAACTTCTACATAGATCCACTAGGCTTCTGACGGACATGTCGAGAACTTAGCTACAAAGTATGTAATGTCTCTCTTCATCTCACTCCACCAATAGACCTCCCATAAATTACGGTACATCTTAGTGGCTCTTGGGTGAATCAAGTAATGCTCTCTATGCTCCTCTGAAAGAATCCTCTACCTCATGCTATCCATACATGGCATACAAAGTCTACCCTGACAACTCAACACACCATCTCCCCCTTGGGATAAAACCTCTAACTTTTGATCCCTTGCTGACTCTTTCAACTTAATAGACTGGGGTCCCTATCCTATTTTTCTTTTACTTCGAAGACCAGAGATGATTCTGAACTATTCTGCACTCATACGCTACCCTCTGCTAATTGAGTAAGGTGATACCTAGTCAGGCAAGCTGATGAACTTCGTGAACTAACTTTTTATTACCATCCCCCATGTAAGCAACACTGCCCGTAGACATCCTACTGAAAGCATCAGCCACTATATTGGCTTTGCTCAGATGATATAGAACACTCATGTCATAGTCTTTCAACAACTCTAACCACCTCCTCTGACGCAGGTTTAAATCTTTCTGAGAAAATACATACTTCAGGCTTTTATGGTCTCTGAACACATTAACATGAACCCCATACAAATAGTGCCTTCAAATCTTAAAGGAAAACACTACAGCTGCTAACTCAAGATCATGAGTGAGGTAGTTCTTTTCATGGGAATTAAGCTGTTTAGAGGTGTAGGCTATGACCTTACCTCTCTGCATCAAAACAAACCCCAAACCAACTATAGAAGCATCAAAATATACAAAAAATTCATACGAACCATCTGGTAAAGTCAAAACTGGGGCTGTAGTGAGTTGAGTCTTCAACTCCTGAAAACTCTTCTCACAAGAATCTAGCCACTAGAACTTGACTTTCTTCTGAGTCAATCTGTACATGAGGAATGCAATGGACGAAAATCCTTCAACAAACTATTGGTAATAGCCAGCCAAACCCAAGAAACTCCTAATGTCTGATGAAGAAATGGGCCTAGGCCAGTTTCTTACTACTTTGATCTTTTGAGGATCAACTCTAATGCCATCACCAAAAACTATGTGACCAAGAAAAGCTACTGACCTTATCCAAACTTTGCACTTACTGAATTTGGAGAACAATTGATGGACTCTGAGAGTTTGTAATACTATTCTGAGATGGTTTACATGATCATGTTCACTATTGGAGTAGACAAGAATGTCATCAATGAAGACTATGACAAATATGTTCAAGTACTGCTTGAACATGCGGTTCATCAAGTCTATGAAGGTTGTTGGAGCATTAGTAAGGACAAATAAAATAACTAGGAATTTGAAGTGACCATATCAAGTTCTGAAAACTATTTTTGAAATGTCACATTCTCTGACTCTAAGCTGATGATAACCTCATCTGAGGTCTATCTTAGAAAAGTAACTAGCACCCTAAAGTTGGTCAAACAATTCATCGATTTTGGAAAGTGGATACTTGTTCTTGACTAGGACTTTATTTAGCTAACAGTAGTCTATACACATTCTAAGAGAACCATCTTTCTTATGCATGAATAGAACTGGTGCACTCCAAGGGGATATGCTGGGGATGAATCCCTTGTCTAGGAGATCCTTCAACTATTCTTTTAACTCTTTAAGTTCTGCTGGTGCGATTCTGTATGATGGAATAGAGATAGGCTGAGTATCTTGAAGAAGGTCTTTTTCGAAGTTAATTACCCGCTCAGAAGGGACTCTAGGAAGATCTTCGGGAAACATATTTAGAAATTCTCATGCTACTAGAACTAACTCAAGACTAGGAGTATTGGAACTAGAATACTTAACTCGAACAAGATGATAAATACATCCCTTAGATATCATTTTTCTTACCCTAAGGTAGGAAACAAGCTAACCCTTTAGTGCTGAAGTACTACCCCACCACTCAAGGATAGGTTCATTCAGAAATAGAAAATGGATAACTCTATTTCTGCAGTCAACTGAAGCATAGCATGAATAAAGCTAATCCATGTCAAGAATGACATCAAAATCTATCATCTCTAATTCTACTAAGTCTGCTAAAGTGAATTTCTGAGATACCATAATCGGAGAATTTCTGTATGTCTGTCGAGCTATGATAATTTAACCACTGGGTAGAGACTGAGAAGGGCTCTTCTAGGATTTTGGGACTGACTCCAAAGTCAACAACTATATAAGGAGTTACAAAAGACAAAGAAGCTCTCAGGTTTAGTAAAGCATAAATATGCAAATAATAAACTTGTAATGTACCAGTGACCACATCAGGAGAACTTTCCTAATCCTGTTGGGACTAGAGTCATAAAGACTATTTAGGCGTTGCCCACTGGTGGTACTAGAAGCGGTTCTCTACTGATTCGTGTGATCAAACTGAGATGGGGGATGATTATGCTGACTCTGCAAACCCACCTGAGGACACTCTCTGATCCTGTGGCTAGTCTTTCCACATCTAAAACATATATCACTGCCAGCTCTGTAGATACCCTGGTGGTTTCTGCCATACTTCTGGCAAAGGCAATTTATTCGAGCACTGCTAACACTACCCTGAGGTTTAGGGCCTGGTGCCCAATCTTTATTGCAGTCATTGAATTTTGGCACTGGAGCATTGGCTGAGGACGGAGCTAGAACTAAGAATTTCAGGTAGAACTAAAAACAATTACCACCCACTACTTGGGCTAAGCAAAGTTGAAGCCACCTGTTTTAGCTCTTTATTCTCCCTCTCCTTCTCTTTATTCTTAGCCTTCTCTATCTACTGAGAATGGACCATGATCCTTGATATGTCCATCTCCTTAATTAGCATTGCGGTCCTATACTTCTTGACCATACTGCTAGATACACCCGACACAAACATACTCATCTTAGATCTGCTATTTGCTACCACATGAAGGGTATATCTGGCTAACTGACTAAATTTGAGAGAATACTCATTCACTGTCATGTTACCTTGCTTAAGATTAATAAACTCCAAAACCTTCACTTCTCTTAACTCCAATGGGAAAAACCTATCCAAAAAAATAGTGGCAAACTCCTCCTATTTTATGGGCCCTGCATCTGCATCCCTTTCTGCCTTCCACTACTTGAAGCATTAGTGAGCCACATTCTGTAATTGATATGCAGGCAACTTAACGCTCTCACTAATAGTCACCCCCATAATATCTGTGACTTTCTATACCTAATCAAGGTATTCATGTGGGTCATCATCAGACTTAGATCCAGTAAATAATAGAGCATCATTCGAGTGAAGTTCGAATTCTAACTGTAGAATTATTAGCCACTGGGTTGGCCTGGACAGTAGCTGGATGTTCATTCTAGGATTTCATAGAATGAGCTAGAGTGGTGAAAGCTGCTCTGAATTCTGCATGGGAAACATTCTCATTCAGGGGATCTAGCTGGACGGGCGGAGGTGCGACTGGTTTCCCATTTTTCATTTGTTAGTCCTTTTTGGAGGCATATTCTGTAAATAAAAGGGAAACTTGAATTAGACAGAGAGTCTAACTTGAGCTCATGCTCACTTGCACGATATGAATACTGAAAGAAGGGAATGTTTTTCTAAAATGCCTCATAGCCTCTTGTCCATAAGTGTGGTGCGCTACACACTCATGCCCAAGACTCTACTAGATGCGAATTTCAGACTTCCTAGGACTCTGTTGAACCTTAGGCTCTGATACCAAGTTTGTAACGCCCTAAGTCTGCACCCCGAACGTAACACGGTGCTCATAATCTCGAAGGACCATAAGCTAACCCATGACTGGTACCTGCTGCAATCACTAAATAGTAACTCTGTAATAATGTGGAATTTAGGATGAATCTACCATAAGGTTCATAACTATAATCAAATACTAAATATTGATAAATACATGCTAAAAATAGAATATCTGTCTGAAGTAGTCTAATCTGGAAGCCTCTAACTATCTGAATATGGAGTTGATGGGACAAGTCCCCAACTAACTCCAACTACTAAATACTGAAATACTGAAATGATAACTATGTCCTCGAACTATGAGGACTCACCACTAAATCTACTGCTGATAATCTGGGCTGCTAAGTACGGTCAGGGTACCATACGTCTGAAACTATGATATAAGACATTATAGCACAAAAGAAAGGTATGTGTCAGTACTTTGAATGTATTGGTATGCTAGGTGAGGTAAGGCCTAATGGATGGGTTCATATATATGAAAAATAACTGAATAAATAATATGAATATAACTGAATGAGAGTACATGTATATCTAAAACTTCTATAAATACTGATTTTGCAATGCTATGCATGTAACTACGTATACTGTAACTGAGATCATATTAAGACTGGATAATGAGTTCTGAAAATTGAATGACTGATAGATAAGTTTAGTGATACTGTATTACTATTAACTGAGTGACTATTTCTGACAGTCCTGATTCTATAGAACTGAACTGAATTCTGTGACGAGTTGGGTGACTATGTCTGACAGTCCTAATTCTAAAACTGAAGTAAGGTTTTATGCTGAGTCTGAGTGTGAAATTAAAACTGAAACCGTGAGAGTGTTGATTTTATTTGATGACTACCCATTCCACATACTCCTTCAATCACCACCCCCCAAATAAAAAAAATGTGTGGAATGGATAGTGTATGAACAATCGTCATCCTCTAAACATACTTGTGCTTTGACAAACATTGCTCATAGGATATTGTTTGTTCAACCACTACCCATACACACACTCCTTAATTTACCACCCCTAATTTATGATTATGTGACTTGTTTACACTTTTTCATAAGTGTAGAAATCAACACTACATTTATTTTTAATTTATTTATTGATTTTTAAACAACACCCAAATAATGGTATTTACCAGTGTACATAGATCTACAAGATCTATGAATGATCCATAGATTAATTGATGATCTACCTAAAGTGTAGGTCTACAGTGGACCAATTGAATCGATGGACCCTTAAAGCACAAGTACATTTTTTACTGAATTTTTTTTAAACATGTTATTGAGAGTCCATCGATTACGAATGTCTACTGTAGACTTTAATATCTTGTTAATGACTGACATAGGTCATGATCTATGACAGTTTATTAAGTGTCACCAACATTTCAAAAAACACAATTACTGTTTCAATGGTGACAAACAACTATTTTTGTACTCCTTCAGTGTTAACACTTCTTTTACTTTATATATAACTTCCTCCATCTCTCATTATTTTATTTCATCCACTTTATTTTTATTTTAAAATTCTAAAATGTCTCAAGCATATCAAACATCAAATTCTAAAAAGACTCTAATTTGTCATTGTAGAAATGTAGTTGTCTTAGAACGTCACGCACGGACTCAAATTCAGGTCGCAAATTTTATAATTGTGCAATTACGAAGGTGAGTCGTGTATGTCTTTTTAATAAATTTAATTTAATTGTTATGTAATTATTAATTTAATACGAAGATAATGACACGTGCTTATTTTTTAAATGGCTTGATGAGGTATCACCTCCAAGCAGTCCATCAACGTTGAGTCCGAGACCCAAGACATCAAATTTTCATGGTTTAGCAAAATTTAGTCTACGACAAAGGCTTCGAGAATGCAAAGAAAATAGAGATTTTCTCATGACTTTGTTCAAAGAAGTCGAAGAGCAGAGGGATCACTTGAAAGTATTGCTACATGACATCCAAATAGAGAGGGATCAACTAAAACAATAATTGGTTTTGGCCTAAGAAAGAGAGAATGGCCTAAAAGTGATTTATGTGCTATAATGCTAGTATACGTTATTTGGAAAAGTGTAACATGGATGTAGTGATATTGAATAAATAAAAATACTTCTATTTTTCTATAATGTTAATACTATTTTTCATAGAATCATAGTTGATCAAACAACACATCAACTTAAAATTGAGTAGCATGGTAATGAGAGACTATGCAAGCAATATATGAAAGATTAAATATGCATTCTATCATGTCAACTATACATACTACCAATTATGATAACACAATGCATATTCAAATTCCATGCAACAATACAATTTGGTAAAAGCAGATTCAGTGTAGAATCATAACAAATTTCATAAAATAAAAGAATGTTTGTCATATTCTACCAATAAATCATTCAACTTTCATATTTTTCAAATAAAAAAATATTTGCCATACCTAACAACTGACCATTCAACACATTAAAAATATTAGAATTCAAATGTATTTTTCTCCATTTTCCTCATCAACACAAATGTTCCTGTTGATTTCATCAATGATATCCATGACCACATCTTTTTTGTCTGCTTTTTCTTTTTCTTTTTTTGGTTCTGCTTCTTCTTTGTCTGCTGCTTCTTCATTTCCATCTTCAACTTCATCTCCTTTTTTTAACATCTATAATTGTTGCTTCTTTCTCACCATGTTCTCCTTCTTTTTCAGCATCTGCAGCAGCTGTTACTTCTTTCTCACCTAGTTCTTCTTTTTCTTTAGCATCTGCAACAGCTGTTGCTTCTTTCTCAGCTTCCTTTTCTTCCTTAGTTTTTTGTTTTTCTTCACCTACATCAACTGCTTCTTTCTTAGCTTTCTTTTCTTCCTCAAATTCTTTTTTCTCTACCTGTTTCTTCTTCCTCAGCTTCTTCTTTATCAGCTTCTTCTTCTTCTTCATCGTCTACTTCTATTTTTTCAGCTTCTTCTTTTTTCTTGCCTTTTTCTTTATGTATTGTTTCTTCTTTTTCAGCTTTTTCTTGTTCTTGTTCTTCTTGTTCTTCTTCTTCTTCTTCTTCTTCTTCTTCTTGTTCTTCTTCTTCTTCTTCTTCTTCTTCTTCTTCTTCTTCTTCTTCTTCTTCTTCTTCTTCTTCTTCTGCAACTTCTTCTTTTCCAATTTCTTCTTGTCTCTTATCTTCTTCCATTTCTTCTTCTTCTTTTTGTTCATCCTTCGTTTCTTCTTCTTTTTCCTCTTCTACTACAATAGTGGCCAACTTATCTATTTTGCTCCTTTTTTCTACTTCTTCATTCCTCTCCGATTCACGAAGGTCCACATACACTGCATCATCATATTATAAAGTGTTACTAATATTTAAAGCTAAAAATTTATTAATTACATTAATTATTAAATGAAGTTACCTCGCTAATGTTATCACTCATCCTTTTCCTTTTTCTTTAGTCTTTTTTCTTTGATATAGGCAGCAATATCCAACACTATTTCCTTGAGCATACCAATATGCTTATAAAGATTCCCATCGACAGAGGTGTCCTCTACACCTTTTGAGGTGCTCGAAGAAGCATCATCACCAATGCATACTCTAATGAGGTTACCATGTAAATTCCCATCATCATTACTGTCCTCATTTGAAGTAAGTACAGTCACCTATTGTAAATTTTCCTTCAAGCCATCGAGGGCGTTATTCTTTACCTCGTTTGTATATGGCTTAAACGTAGCCATGTAATCCATCTTCGTCTCATGAATAGTAGAGAAGATGTACGATGCATGTTCTACAAAAATCAATTAACAATTACATAACATTCGATACAACAGTAGTATTATTGAACAATAAAAAATAAGTTCATACCTCAATAACGTTTCCTTTAAACTTGAATGGGTCGCCTTCAATTATCTTATCACTTTTTTTAGTATTCCATCTGAGGATGCGGGGAATGGGAAAGGGCTCATCCAGTGATTTTCTAATAAATTTCCCAAGATGAGGAAATGCCTCATAGATCTAAATCTATAAGAAGTACGGTAGTGAGAAAATGACTCAAAGTCTATGAAAAAGTATAAATAAAATAAGAATCTACGATAATCTCACTAAAGGGTTGATGGTAGATACCATGAATACCAGGGAAACCCCAATAGAGCATAGGATGCCTTCTACTTCTCATCAAATACTTCCCTCTAATTCTTTAGGTCATTTTTCTTCTTCAGATAGTCCATGGTCAGTTTAACCGTCTCTTTCCCCCATGGATAACTCTCAAAGAAACTCAAAGAATCAACCATTCGAATTAATTTTGTGTCGACAACCTTTTTCGAATCTTTTGTAAGCAACATGGTGTAAAGAACCATAGTAAACAACACTTAAACTTCTACTCCTCGTTCATCTTATTCCCTCTAATCAAGTGTAACAATTTGACCGTCGTAATATTTTTGTTTTTCATCACCTTAAAGCGAAAATGCTCCCCCTTCGCTAACACCTTCTTCATTTTTATTCTCTGGGGTATGATGAGTAATTCAACTCCGTGATCAAACAAAACTCTTTCAAGTCAAAATAAGCAAGCTTATTGTTCATGCAGAACGACATCTCATTATGCATCTTATCATTCTTGATACATCGCAACGACAAATATGGACCATTTGCCCATTGAATTTGAGATGTTTCGACGGGTTTCTCAGGTGTCCAAAATAGGACCGCTTGAATCCTTTCTTCAACTCCTGGTCGATAAGAACTTGCTTAAATTCTCGATAAGCAACCATTCTTGATTTGATCGATATATTTACCGAAAAAGATCCAACCTCGTCCATTATCGTTTGAAGGTCATATCTCTATAGGAAAATGAACCTGGAAAAAGATGAAATGGACAAGGGATCATTATCCCCATCAAAATTGTTTCTTCCACTTCCCTGCGCTAAACTCAACAACATCTTCACTAGAATTAACATATGTACTTAGCTCCTTCAACTCTGAATCTGATTCGGATACTTCCTCTTCAATTTTTTCCTTCTTGAGACATTTTCAACTGCCTCAATTTTTCTTTTTCTACTGCTACCAGTAGAATCAGAGCAATACCAATTTTGTGTTTAACACTGAGTCTTTTTCTACCCATTTTAACAGAATCTACACCTACAAAATAAATCTTCCATTTTTAGTTTGTAGACCACAAGTCTACTAACAGAAACAACTCAATGCTCAAATGAAAAACTAAAAAAAAATTAAGAATTACCCTACCATTAAACAGTCCACTATACAAAAATACCATAACTGAACCAAAATCCAACATGCAGTATCAAAACTCAACTATTGCTAAAAATCAAAGTATTTGTACAAATCAAACTAATTAGCTATTAATCTTTCATTTTTCACTATTTCATCAATCATATTTTAAAAGAATTTCATACGTCTAAAAACTAATTTTAATTTAGGGCATTTTTATTTCATAGACCACAAGTCTACAGACAGAAACAGGTCACTGTTTGAATAAAATTGCCATAATAACTCTTAAAATAACAATTATCCTACCATTCAACACTTCATTACTAAAAAACCAGAACTAAATCAAACCTTCTTAACAAAAAATTCAAAATTCAACATTGTGATCGATGAAAAAATCTATCTAAACTGCTAAATCAAACCTCAACTATTGCTTCGAAATCAAAATAATTACCTATAAAATTCTCATACTTTAACTACTTAATCAACCAAATTTAAAAAAAAAAATTCTATATCACTACGAAATGATTAGCAGTGAACCCATTTAAATGGATCTAAAAATAATCAAAACTTAATTTTAACTAACCTTAAAAAGCAACAACGAGCCCTTAGCAGCTGGAGAAGAAGGAGAATTAAAAATGACATTTGGAAGCAAAGGTATAGGAATAGTGGGATTTGAGAAAATTGAAGAGGAGAGAGAGAGAGAGATTTTTTTTAATATTGGAAGAAGTGGAGGGTGTTAAGTGTATTATATTAAATTCTTAAAGTTGTAAAAATGATGAAATGGTCCCTTGGCCCACGTGTGGATCCCACTTTTACAACTTTTCCCCACTTTTTATCCTAACCCTAAAAATTAAATAGAAAATCAAATGAGTGGGTATATGGCAAAATAATTTTGGAAAGTGGGTACTATGCCAATTTTTTCCGTGAATCCTTTGTATATTGTTAATGAAGTTACAAAGAAAGTGAATGATTGTAAACCAAAGCTTATTATTATTGTTCCTGAATTGTTGGATAAGGTTAATAGTTTTGGTTTGAACATGTTGTTTTTAAGTAAGAAGGAAAATTTGAATTTGAATTTGAATTCGCGTGTTGTAATGTATGATGAGCTAGTTGGTAAAGGGGGGGGTACTTTGATTTAGATACAAAGGGGATAAGGAAAAGTGATACTGCTATATATTTATATTTATCGGGTACAACGGGGGTTAGTAAAGGTGTAATTTTGACACATAGAAATTTTATATCTGTGTCTTTAATGGTAACTTGTGATCAAGAATTGGTTGGAGAAATGCATAATGTGTTTTTAAGTGTCTTTCCTATGTTTCATGTGTTGTTTCTTGTTGTTATTATGTATTCACAATTGCAGAGGGGTAATGCTATTGAGTCTATGAATAAATTCAACTTGGAAAAGCTTTTGAAGAATATTGAGAAGTATAGGGTGACACGTTTGTTGATTGTACCTCCGATTGTTTTAGCTTTGGCTAAGAATCCTGTAGTGAAGAAGTATAATTTAACGTCTTTAACACAAATTCACCTTTAGGGAAGGAGTTCATGGATGAATGCACTAAGAACCTTCCTCATACTGTTATTATGCAGGTAATTTTTGATACATTCTTTTACCTTAGATATTGGATAAAGGATCTTAGTGTAATATTAAGATTACCCAATATGATTATGAGGTTATTGGATCAAACAATGAAAACAACCACTTGTATAAATGCAAGGTAAGACTGCATAGAATTGACTCATGTGGTGTGGCCCTTTATAGACATCATGCATAGTAAGAGCTTAGTGCACACATTTAGTGGAATGAAACATATCAAATTGGGGCATAATGGATATAGAGTATCTTGGTATAATAGTAAGGGTTATCGAGATGTGATCATGAGGTCATTAGTTCAAGACTTGGAAACAGCCTCTTATAAAACTGCAGAACTACGTAAAATTCATGCATGTGGTATGGCCATTTGTGGACATCATGCAAAGTGAGAACTTGTGGCTGTGGAGACAAGGATATTGCGATGGATGTTTGGACTTACCAGGAGGCATATGGTTATAAAAAAGACTATTCGAGAGAAGGAAAGGATGGCTCGGCGGAGGACAAGATGCGAGAAGTGAGGTTGTATTAGTTTGGGCATGTGATGAGGAGGGACACGGATTGTAAGACCCCGTAAAAATTCTAATCTTAACTCAGTCCTTTAGAGCATGAAAAGAGGTCCCAGACTTAGAAATTTTAGCAAAGTGTTTACATTTGTAATTTATTTTTTAGCCTTCATAAGTTGGTGATCTTATTTCATGACCCTTATGACCTTAAAATGTCGATCCTTGGATTGAATCATGATTAGGTATGTCAAAAGGTTATTTTGGGTGATTTTTGGATTTTTTAAACCTCGTTTCAATCAATTTTGGATGACTAAAATAGTGGCTCGACGTGATCTCGACACACCGCATCGTCCATCGCATCAACAAATATTTTCCCAGCCTTAAAGTGCAGATTCCAGTAAATCAATGCGAAATTGACATAACACATTGGTCATCGCATCAATGTCATCAACACAGCCGCGTTAGTCTGCATGTCACTAGGCATGATTTTTGCTCTTTTAATTCCACATCCAGAGGGGTAAATAGGTCTTTTCCCATCGTATATCAGCCCCCAAAACACGAGATTAATCCTCTCTAAAGGCAAAATCCCTCATTCATTCTCAAAGTTTCTCAAGAACAAACCCTAGGGGATCTAATGTCAAATTCAAGCTTCAAGAACACACCATCAATCCTCATGAATTTAACTATCAAGATATGTTATGTGTTCATCTATGGATTCCTTTCACCCATAGAGTCCAAGAATCCTTTTTTTAAAACTAAAAGTTCATGATTTCATGATTTACATGTTATAATTGAACTGTGTTTATGTATAAACTGATGTTTGGGGTTTAATTCCATGATTTATTATAAGTTTTATGAAAACTAGAAAATTGTGGATTAAATTATGTGATCTTCATGTTAAACTCTTGAAATACAAGTTGAGTATAGTAGCCATGATATAATTACATATTTATTGTTATATGAAACAACCATGCTCCCCAAGTGTTTGTTAGAATGCTTAGGTGAACTGACTAGTGAAAGCATGACATGCTATTGTGTGATTCCATTCATGCACAAGTTCAAGTATATCAAGTATTTGATAAAATGTCTACATAAATGTAATTGTTAGTAAGTAAGAACTATTATGCTTTTAAGGTCACGATATGCTTTACTTTTTATGTTATTGAGTCCTGGGGGTATTCAATACCCGAAAATCTAGTTGTTGACCTAGAGCTGCAGTAGTTATAGAATAGTCTCAGAAATATCATGATTAGTAGTATTTAGTCAGTACAAAACTCAGAGTATTTAGTTAGATATCAGAACTCAGTGAACTCAATCCAGTTCAGTCAGTTAACATGATTAGTAACAGTTCAGTCCAGCCTAGTACAGTTTAGAAATTTGTTCAGTGTCTATTTCAGTTAGGAGTAGGATTTAGCACCGAGTGAACTCAAGGATGGGGACTCACCTACCAGCAGAGGGTGTGATCCTTAGAAGCAGTCTTTGTGTTCTAGAACTACATAGCCAACATAGGTTGAGACATCAACCTGCCAGATTGAGGGTTGATGAGGTATCTTACCTGCCAGATTAAGGGTACCACCATTCACATTCAGAGCACCTGCCAGATTAAGGGTGACTTTGTAGCTTGTCTTTACCCGTGTCACGGTACTGACTCCCTTCCAGCTGGGGTTACAGGTTGGACCCCAATCAGTTCAGAGAGGGGCATGTCGGTTAGATGATTACTTCCTACAGTTTTAGTTTTAGTCTTAGTATAGAACTCAGTTCAGTTCTATAGGATCAGGACTATTAGATACAGTCATACAGTTATCAGTAATTCAGTTATTAGTAGATTCAAATATCAATTTCTCAGTTATTAGAACTCAGTATTTAGCTTTAGAAAAAGCTCAGATACAATTTACACATATATGTACAATATTGCATTTGCATACTCAGTATTTACAACAGTTTCAGTTATCCATGTACTCTTATATTCAATTATTGTTCATGCATATGAACCCTTGCATTCAGCCTTACTTCATCTAGCGTACCAGTACATTCCACGTACTGAC
This sequence comes from Capsicum annuum, assembly GCF_002878395.1. NCBI lineage: Eukaryota > Viridiplantae > Streptophyta > Magnoliopsida > Solanales > Solanaceae > Capsicum > Capsicum annuum. The sequence goes on along the minus strand of NC_061122.1, from coordinate 37,302,037 downwards.
ACATACTTTCTCTTTATGCTATGAAGTCTCATACCATAGGTTCAGATGCTCAGATTCCTGACCACACTTAGATAGATTTAGTCAGTAGTATCAGATTACAATAGTGAGTCCTCATCTATATAGGATATACTTATATTTCAGTATTTCAGTTTATCGGTATTTCAATAGCCGGAGTTAGTTGGGGGCTTATCCCATCAACTTTACCTTCAGACAGTTCGGATAGAGGCTTTTCAGACATATATTTAGTTTTTTAGTATTTATTTATCAGTACTTACTTTCATTTATGAACCTTTGGCAGATTTAACCTAATTTATGTATTATTTTAGTATTATTATTTAGTAATTGCAGTAGGTACCAGCCATGGATTAGCTTATGGTCTTTCGGGGTTGTGAGCATCGTATGGAATTCGGGGTGAAGACTCAGGGAGTTACAAACTTGTTATTAGAGCCTAAGGGTTAATAGATTCTTAGGGAGTCTAAAAGTCGCGTCTAGTAGAGTCTTGTGCATGGGTGTGTAGTGCGCCATACTTATGGACAAAAGGCTACGAGATATTTTAAAGAAAAGTTTCCCTTCTTTCAGTATTAATATCATGCGAGTGAGCATGAGCTCTATTTACCCTCACAGTCTAATCTTTTTCTTACTTTCATTTACAGAACATGCCTCCCAAAAAGTACAAAGAAAGGAGAATAGGAAACTAGCCAGCACCTCCGCCCATTCAAGCAGATCCATTGGACGAGCATGTCTTCCATATAGAATTCAGAGCATCTTTCACCACTCTATCTCATTCTGTGGTACCCCAGAATGAACACCCAGATCCAACCAATCTAGTGGCCAATACTGCTGCAGTTAGAATTTGAGACTTCACCTAAATGAACCCTCTATTCTTTACCGGGTCTAAGTCAGATGAGGACCCACAGGAATTCCTTGATCGGGTGTAGAAAGTCACAGATATTATAGGGGTGAATACTAGTGAGAGTGTTAAGTTGTTTGCATATCAGTTGTAGGATGTGTATTACTCATGGTTCAAGTAGTGGAAGGCAGGGAGGGTCGCGGATGCATGGCCCATAAAAGATTGCTGCTTCTTTTCTGGATAGGTTCTTCCCACTGGAGTTAAGGGAAGTAAAGTTTTGGAGTTTATTAACCTGAAGCAGAGCAACATAATAGTAAAAGAGTATTCTTTTAAGTTTACTCAGTTAGCTTGATACGTTTCTCATGTGGTAGAAGATAGCAGATCTAAGATGAGTAAGTTTGTTTCGAGTGTGTCTAACAGTATGGTCAAGGAGTGTAGGATCGCAATGCTGATTAAGGAGATAGACATATCCAGGCTAATGGTCTATACTCAACAAATAGAAGAGGCTAAGAATAAGAAGAAGGAGAGGGAGAACAAGAGAGCTAGAATAGGTAGCTTTAACTTTGCTAAGCCTAAGTAAGAGGGAGGAAATCATTCTCAGTTCTGCTCAAAATCTTCAATTCCAACTCCGTCCTTAGCCAGTGCTCTAGTGCCAAAATTTAAAAATGGCAATAAAGCTAGGGCACCAGGACATAAACCTTAGGGTAGTGTTAGCAGTGCCCGAACAAACCCTCTTTGCCAGAGATATGGCAGAAATCATCAGGGTGTCTGCAGAGTTGGCAACGATGTGTGTTTTGAATATGGTAAGCCAGGCTATAGGATTAAAAATTGTTCCAATTCAGGTTCTCAAGATCAGTATAATCGTCCTTCAACTCAGTTCAGTCGCCCTAATTAGTAGGGTGCTGCTTCCAGTTCCACCAGTGGTCAACACCTAAACAGACTTTATGCACTTCAGTCTCGATAAGATTAGGAAAGTTTTCCTGATGTGGACACTGGTACGTTATGAGTTTATCATTTACATGTTTATGATTTTCTAGATCCAGGAGCTTATTTGTCCTTTGTAACTTCTTATATAACTATTGACTTTGGAGTCAATCCGGAAATCCTAGAAGAGCCCTTTTCATTCTCTACCCCAGTGGGTAAATCTATCATAGCCCGATGGGTATACAAGAACTATTCGATTATGGTATCTCAGAAAGTTACTTCAACAGACTTAGTAGAATTAGAGATGACAGATTTTGACATCATTCTCAGCATGAATTAGCTTCATTCATGCTATTGCTTTAGTTGACCACAGAAATAGAGTTGTCTATTTTTAGTTTCCGAATGAACCTATCCGTGAATTGAGGGATAGTACCTCAGCACTTAGGGGTCAGCTTGTTTCTTACCTTAGGGAGAGAAAAATGATATCTAAGGGATGTGTCTACCACCTCATTTGAGTTGAAGACTCCAATTCAGAAACCCCTAATCTTGAATCAGTATCAGTAGTATGTGAATTTCTAGAAGTGTTTCCCGAATATCTTCCTGGGGTTCCTTCCAAGAGGGAAATTGACTTTGGAATCGACCTTCATCCGGATACTCAGCCCATCTATATTCCATATACAGAATGGCTCCATTATAACTCAAAGAATTAAAAGAATAGTTAAAGTAACTCCTAGATAAGGGATTCATCATACCCAGTGTATCCCTCGAGGGTGCACCGGTTCAATTCGTGCGTAAGAAAAAAGGTTCTCTTAAAATATGTATAGACTATCGTCAGCTAAATAAAGTCATGGTAAAGAACAAGTATCCACTTATTAGAATTGATGACTTGTTTGACCAGCTTCAGGGTACCAATTACTTTTCTAAGATAGACCTCAGATCAGGCTATCATCAGCTCAAAGTTAGAAAATAAGACATTCCAAAAATGGCTTTCAGAACTCGCTATGGTCACTTTGAATTCTTAGTCATGTCATTTGGTCTTACCAACGCTCCAGAAGCCTTCATGGACTTGATGAACCACGTGTTCAAGAAGTACTTAGACATGTTCATCATAGTCTTCATTGATGATATTCTTGTCTACTCCCAGAATGAGAGTGATCATGCAGACCATCTCAGAATAGTATTATGAATTCTCAAAGCCCATCAGTTATTCACCAAATTTAGTAAGTACAAATTTTGGCTAAGATCAGTATCCTTTCTTGGTCATATCATTTCTGATGATGGCATTAGAGTTGACCCTCAAAAGACCAAAGTAGTGAGAAACTAGCCCAGACCTATCTCTCCATCAGATATCAAGAGTTTCTTGGATTTGGCTGGCTATTGCTGATGTTTTATGGAAGGGTTTTCATCTATTGTATCCCCCATGTCCAGATTGACTCATAAGAAAGTCAAGTGCTAGTGGTTAGATTCTTGTGAAAAGAGTTTTCAGGAGTTAAAGACACGACTCACTACAACCCCAGTTTTGACTTTACCAGATGGTTCAAATGGATTTGTAGTATATTTTGATACTTCCAGAGTTGGTTTAGTATTTATTTTGATGAATAGAGGTAAGGTCATAGCCTATACCTCTAAACAGCTTAAGCCTCATGAAAAGAACTACCACTCTCATGATATTGAGTAAGCAACTGTGGTGTTTGCCCTACAGATTTAGAGGCACTATTTGTATGGGGTGCATATTGATTTTTTCAAAGATCATAAAAGCCTTCAGTATGTATTTTCTCAGAAAGACCTGAACCTTCATCAGAGGATGTAGTTAGAGTTATTAAAAGACTATGACATGAGTGTTCTATATCATCCAAGCAAGGCCAATGTAGTGGTTGATGCTCTCAGTAGGATGTCTATGGGTAGTGTTGCTTATGTGGAGGATGGTAAGAAGAAGTTAGTTCAGAAAGTTTATCATCTTGCCTGACTAGGTGTTCACTTAGTCGATTCAGCAGAGGGTAGTGTATGGGTGCAGAATAGTTTGAAATTATCTTTGGTTTCTGAAGCAAAAGAAAAACAGGACAGAGATCCCAATTTAGTTAAACAAAAAAAGGCAGTCAGAGATAAAAAAATAGAGGTTTTATCCCAAGGAGAAGATGGTGTGCTGCATTGATAGGGTCGGCTATGTGTGCCATGTGTAGATGTCTTGAGGCAACGAATTTTTTTAGAAGCGCATGGTGCATATTACTCGATCCATCTAGGGGTCACTAAGATGTACTATGATTTTTGGTAGGTCTATAGGTGGAGTGGGATGAAGAAGAATATCACAGAGTTTGTAGGCAAGTGCTCAACATATCAGCAGGTTAAGATTGAGCACCAGAAACCTAGTGGGTCTATGCAGGAGTTCAGTATTCTCACATAGAAATAGAAAAAAATAAACATGGACTTTGTGATGGGTTTGCCTTGTACTCGTCGTCAATGTGATTTTATATGGGTCATTATAGACAGAATAACTAAATCAGCTTATTTCTTGCCAGTCCATACTTCTTATTCAGTCGAGGACTATGCCAAACTCTATATCAGAGAGTTGGTCAGGTTACACGAAGCCCTAGTATCCATTATCTCAAATAAAGTTATCTAGTTTACCTCTCACTTCTGGAAAGTATTCTAAAAGGGTCTTGATACCCAAGTTTACCTTAGTACAGTTTTTCACCCTCAGATAGATGGTCAAGCAGAAAGGAACATTCAAACTTTAAAAGATATGTTAAAAGCATGTACCATTGACTTTAAGGGTAGTCAGGATGACCACTTGTCCTTGATTGAGTTCTCATATAATAACAGTTATCATTTCAACATTTAGATAGCTCTGTTTGAGGTGCTCTATGGGAGGAGATGTAGAACTCCCATTGGTTGGTTTGAAGTGGGTGAGGTCACAGTGGTAGGGCCTGACTTGGTATTTGACACCTTAGAAAAATTTCAGTTGATCAGGAAAAAGCTTAAGATAGCTCAGAGCCAACAAATATCATATGCAGATGTACGGAGAAAGGATCTCAAGTTTGAGATTAGTGATTATGTATATTTAAAAATCTCTCCTGTGAAAGGAGTAAAAAGGTTTGGCAAAAAGGGGAAACTCAGTCCTCGATATATCGGTCCTTACTGAATTCTCAGTTATTTTGGAAAGGCAGCTTACAAGCTTGAGTTACCTTCAGATTTAGCTTTAGTGCATCCAATGTTTCATGTCTCCTTGCTAAACAAATGTATGGGTGACCCAGAAGTTGTAGTCCCTATAGAGGGTATAGATGTCTAGAAAAACCTCTCTTATGAAGAGATCCCAGTCAAAATTCTTGATCATCAGGTTTGCAGACTGAGGAAAAAAAAAGTTCCTCTAGTCAAAGTTCTTTGGTGGAATCAGTCCGTGAAGGGAGCTACTTGGGAAGCTGAAGCAAATATGCAGACCAAGTATCCTCACCTCTTTTTTGCAAAATCAGACTCAGCTTAAGGTAACAATTTTTCCTTGAATTTACTCAGTTCCATGCTCAGATTACCTTTACAACTTTGTATCAGTTCAGTTACCTAGCATTCTTATATCATGCATACCTTCATGAAATAGTTCAGTCATGTGTCATGTCAAAAATTTAGTCATGCTTCAGTTATGCATGTTCAATGTGAAAGGTTAGTTTATAGTTTCATTCATGAAATTATGCTTCAGTTGTGCATGTCTAGTATGTAAATTCAGTCTATTAGTATTCTCAGCTGAGTTAGTATCATTCGAGGATAAATGTTCTCAAGGGGGAGATATTGTAAGACCCCACAAAAATTCTAAGCTTAACTCGGTCCTTTAGAGCATGAAAGGAGGTCCCAGACTTAGAAATTTCAGCTAAGTGTTTACACTTGGTATTTATTTTTTAGCCTTAATAAGTTAGCGATCTTATTTCACGACCCTTATGACCTTAAAATGTCAATACATATACACACACATACATATATATATATATATATAAATATATGTATGTATATGTATATATATACATACAAATATATATATACACATACATACATACACACACACACATATATGAGACTAAATTTTTGATAAATGCATTTATTTTATCCCTTCCATTGGGTTGCATGCCAGTACTCACCATATTGGTTGTCCCCAGATGCTACATTGTTCCATGATGTAGGTTCCTAGGGCTTTTTTTATTATCCTATGTAGCGTTAGGTGGTTGGTACTCCTATTGGTCAGCTTTGAAGTGGTGAACCCTCTATCTTTCAGAAGGCCTGGTCACTCTTTAGTTCTCATTTATTGTTTTAGTACTTATGATTTTCTTTTGTCATAGTCGGGGGCATATCCCGACTTAGTTGGTATTCTTTGGATTAGAGTCTTTTGTGGACAGTGTTGGGATTTTTTGGTAAGTTTGGATTTGACTCTCAACTTTATTTGACTTATATACTGTAAGACCCCGCAAAATTCTAAGCTTAACTCAGTCCATTAAAGCTTGAAGAGAGGTCCCAGACTTAGAAATTTAAGCTGAGTATTATTACTTAGAAATATTTTATCCTTCATAAGTTGGAAATCCTATTTCACGACCCTTATGACCTTAAACTATCAATCTTTATGTTGATTCATAATCAGGAATGTCAGTAGGCGTTCTCGGGCGAGTTTTGGATTTTTTTAACATCATTTGAGGCATGTTTGAAAGTCCAAACCAGTGGATGAATACGATCTCGACGCGCTGCATCACCTATCATGTTGATAAATGTTTTTCCTAGCTCCCAGTGTCAAATTTCTGTGAGACGACATGAACTCGATGCGGCGTGCCGGCCATAGCATCGATCCCATCGACGCGGTGTATCGGGCTGCACATCACTGGACACGTTTTCAGTTATTAGAAGCCCGCGTCTAGAGGGGTAAATGGGTCTTTTTCCACCTTATATTATCCCCCAAAACACGAGATTAAGCCACTTTAGATGCAAAATCCATTCTCTATTCTCAAAATTACTCAAGAACAAAACCCTAGGGCTTCCAATTCAAGATTCAAGACTCAAAAACTCACCATCAACCTTCATTAATTCAAGTACCAAGGTATGTGAAGTGTTCATCCAAGGGTTTCCTTCCACCCTTGGAGTTCAAGAACCTTTTTTAAAACTTTAAGTTTATTGATTTCATGAATTCCATGTTGATCTTGAATGTATTCACAATTATGACGTTAATTGCATTCTAATCCATGGTTTATTTCAAGTTTCATGTGAAATTATTTATCATGTGTGTGATATCATGTGAATTTATGTTAAAAGCCTTAGATTTGTAAAATTGGAATTTGAAAGTACGATGCTTACATATTTTCTAGTATCATGTGTATAGATTTTGATCCCCATGTGCTTGATAAATTGCTCATGTGAATTAAAGGTGAAAATCATGACATGCTAGAATATGTGCAAGCTTATATCTCACAAGTATTTGATGAAATGTCTCTATGAATGAATTATGAACAAGTGTGCATCGTTGTTCTTTTCAAGTTCATGCTATGTTTTGCTTTTATACTATCGAGTCCTGGGGTATCAATACTCGAAAATCTAGTTATTTACCTAGAGGTACAGTAGTTTAGAATAGTCTCAGTAGTGTTACGAACAGTGGAACTCAGAAATCAATCATGATCTTAGTTCGATAATTAGTTCAGAACTCAGTAAACCCAGTTAGCTAACAGAACTCAGTAGTACTCCGTCAGTTAATGGAACCTAGTAAACTCAGTTTAGTTCAGTCAGTTAACACGATCAGTAATAGTTCAGTCTAACCTAGAATAATTTAGAAATTAGTTCAGTGTCTATTCAGTTGAGAGTAGGATTTAGCATCGAGTAAACCCATGGATGGGGACTCACCTGCCAGTAGAGGATGAGATCCTTAGAAGCAGTCTTTGTATTCCAGAACTACATAGCCAGCGTAGGTTGAGATATCAACCTGCCAGTTGAGAGTTTATGAGGTGTTCTACCTACCAGTTGAGGGTTGATGAGGTGTTCTACCTGCCAGTTGAGGGTACTGCCATTCTCGTTCAGAGCACCTGCCAGATAAGGGTTACTCTTCAGCTTGTCTTTACCCGTGGCATGGTACTGACACCCTTCCAACTGGGGTTCCAGGTTGGACCCCAGATCAGTCATGTCAGTTAGATGATTACCTCCTATAGTTTCAGTTTTAGTCTCAGTATAGAACTCAATTTAGTTCTACAGGACCAGGACTGTCAGACACAATTACACAATTATCAATAATTCAGTTATCATTAGCTTCAAATATCAGTTGCTCAGTTATCAGAACTCAGTATTTAGCTTCTGAAAAAGCTCAAATATAATTTACATGTATATACATAATATTACATTTGCATACTCAGTATTTACAACAGTTTCAGTAGTTATCGTCATGTGATTGACATGTTTTACTATAGTAGTTATCGTCATATGATCATGAGTTCACAGGTTCAATCTTTGGAAAAAACCTCTTGTAGAAATTTAAGTTAGGACTGCGTAGAATTGATCTATCTGGTGTGGCCCTTTCTGAACCCCATGCACAGTGAGAAGTTAGTGGCCCCTTTTAGTGGGATGAAACATATCAAAATGGAGCATAATAAATATAGAGGATTGGAATAGCTATCCCCCAAGTAGTTTGGGATTGACATGTGTAAATTATAGTAATTTTGTTTTAACCTTAGTAATAGTACTCCTTGACTAGATATTTGCTTGCAAAACTTTAAAACTACTTTTCTCATTATCTGTTTGTCAAAACATTTTTGTGAAAGAAATACAATCTCATGATCCCCCAATTCATTGATGTTTTGTTTAATATATTCCATTTAAACCACAGTAGCAGTGCATAAAATAAATGGATAATCAGACAGGTCATATAGGCAATGTAAATGGCTTTACATATATGGTCATGGCATCATTAAGTACCTTGGGAGGAATTATGTTGGTTCTTATATTACTAGTGTTGTAATTTTAGGGATATGGTATGATAGAAACCTACGGGATTATTTTAGTGGAGAATCAATATGCAGGTCCTAGACACAGAGGATCAGTAGGAACTCTAGCTCCTGGAGTTAAAGCTCAAATAGTTAGTATTGATAAACCGAAGCCTCTTCTCTTCCTCCTAGAAAATTTAGGGAAATATGGATGCGCGGTCCCAACGTGATGAAAGGTAAAATCTTTACTAAATTCATCTTTGTGTAGCTATTATGTATTATGGAATAGGATTCTCTTCTTTTACTCGTCTAAAAAGAAAGGCAATATGCTAGGTACTAGAAGTACAATGGATAAAGAGGCAGATCCAAGGTTTAAATTTTATAAGTTCAATATTTAATATTCTTAGATATGAACTATTACTTTTAGAATTACGTATTCAGTATTTAGTCCCACCATTTCAATTTGTTTGTCTGATTTTGACTTGGCACGATGTTTAAGTAAAGAAGACCTTTGAATCTTTTGCTCTTAAACTAAAGATATGTAGAATGTATTAAAATGCTCTTGAATCTTGTGGTCTTAATATGTGAAAATTTAGAATGAAGAGTTGCCCCCCAAAAAATTCAGCGACATTCTTTTCTTAAACGGACTAAAAAGGAAAGTAAGACAAAATAAATTGAAACAGAGGTAGTAGCATTTTTATATCTATGCTTTACGTCAAAATATTCTATTGAGTTGAGCCCCATTGTTCAAAATCTCCATCTAGCCTATATGAAAACTACACCTCACACCTCTTTGCATTTAAATCTCTGAAAGTATGGTCAGTTCTAAGAAGAATGAGACTAGGGTATCATGCGATTGGTGTTGGCAATGCTTCTCGATATAGAAAAAAAGAAGATATTATGAGATAGTATCACATTTGAGATCCTTTCAATGATTTTTGTTTTCTTAATTGACTTCTTGACTCTAAAAGTTAACTGAGGCTAGTTTCTAAAGAACATGTTTTTTGAGCTAATATGTTTCTTTTGGACAAGGCAATAATGTTCAATCTAAAAATGAATATGTGCTTTGACTGTCATGAGATGGACAGGGTTATTCCATCTTGTTAACTTCTAGTGATATTGGTTTCTCACGTTTTACAATGACCAGTTCATTGTATTATTATAACATGTTCTTCACGGAGTCTTATAATTTCAGGTTATTTTAACAATCCTTAGGCCACAAATCTCACTATAGATAATCAGGGCTAGGTTCATACAGGAGATCTTAGGTACTTTAATAAGGAAGTAATGCTTTATGTCATTGACAGGATCAAAGAGCTCATTAAGTACAAAGGTTTTCAGGTTGCATCTTTTTTGTGATGGCAGAATTTTTAAAAATATAAGTAGCATAAACTCAGCCGATCTTGACGGACACATATTTATGCATGCTGTTTGTGCATTGACATAGTGCATATGCAATATTTTCATGGAAAATTTTTGATATGATGAAGGGGAAAACCGCATCTCTCTGATTTCATTATATATATTTAATGAGCTGCTCCCTTGATCTGTTGGTGTCCTTTGGCTTTGGTTTAGTTCCTCGTTATCAATTAGGATAAAGTTGCATGCTTGGCTTAGTTTTTGACAATAAGCTATTGGAGAACATTTTTATCCATTTTTACAAAACGTGGCTTGGGGTTGTTTTATGTTTCTGGAATACATTTGGTTTGATTTCAGGAAACCAGTATGTTTCACACCAAACTAGTTTTTGTTTTGTAATTTTTTTGAGAAAAAATTTGGTTTGATTTCCAAAAAGGATAATCTGACTAGTTTTTCAGAACTGATTACAACATGAACTTTTCAGCTATTAGGATTCCCCTCCAGTATGTCCATTTCCCTTAAATAGGATATGTGTCATGAGTTGGCAAAATGGCCACTAGGAGGTCCATCTATTTACAATCTTCACATATGGAAGGTTCAGTCTACCTCTATGGTGGTCACTTTTATGGAATATGCCCTTGGCATTTCATTAGAGGATTCTCAGTAGAGGACTGTAGTCCAAGAAGCTTACAGTAGAAGTTCAGTGTAGAGTACATATTCTGGTCCTCTTAATAGGCAAAGTGCTTCATAAGGCAGATATTTCCTAGTCCATTTGGATTTATTAATTTACCATTATTTTTGGAGAGGGTATACTCCATTTTATTGCTAGATGTGCAACTGAACGCGCACTAACCTTAAGACACTAAAAGTACTCATGACCATTTAAACCACTTTGGAAACTTTTATACAACCAATCAGTGGTTAGTCTAGCATACTCTTAAGATCCTCCCACAAGTGTAACCTGGTCCTATAGTTTTGTGGATTTGATTTTTTAATAAAAAAGTAGAGAGGTTAGGCTCAACCGGAGCAGGTGTGGAATATAGAGAGATAAATTAGGCCAATAAGCTAATGAATGGACTTTGATCAATGTTAATGGCTCAATGGATAAGTTGAGAGAGAAGTTCAAAGTGATAGAACATAGAGAGAGAAACTAGTTTTGAAAATGGGCTCACCAAAGCTTGGCTCTGATACCATGTTAAAGAATCTGAGCATCCAACCTAAAACCTTAAGGCAATAGGTGGAATATCCAAGATCATTTAAACCCCTTCGTAATCTCTTAGACAACTGATGAAGGAAAAACGTTGTATGTTCTAACATCCGACATTGGAATTCTAGTGACCTAGTTGAAAATAACCTGTCATATCTACTAGTCATCGTTAACTTTTCAACATTGTCTACTTTCATTTCCATTTGCAGAACAGTTAGACAGATGAAACATCATATTATGAAGGAACTATTTAGTGTTCCCTGGATGCATATTGGTCTTTTTTATATCAATTAATCAAAGGCAATTGCTCAAGCTTATTCCTTTATCAGGTCACACCAGCCGAGCTTGAAGGTCTACTTATTTCTCATCCTGAAATATTAGATGTTGTTGTTATCCCGTAAGTTTAGATTTAGTAAATTTTGAAGCTATCTTTTCGAATATCATGTTACTGGCGATTTATCTAAAGAAAAATGTCATGTGATACTATACTGATACCTGAAAAGACGATATGTTTCCTGATGATAACGCTGGTGAGGTTCCAGTTGTATATTTTTATGGATGCATCAGTGTGCAAGACATATGTCCGCAGGAAGGACAATTGAATTTAGAGATTAATTTTATTATTAGTAGCTTTATTTATTAATCTAAAATAGGATGTATGCTAGCTGTCGTAGGTTTTGTGTTTCCTAATTTCATAAGGACTAGGCTTCTTATTTGCTATAATAAAGACTCCTATTTAAAGGGAGAATTGGAGAATAAAAATTAAGCAGAATTTCAACCAGAATCAAGAGATCGGAGTTCGTTCCCACTGAACTCTAAGGTTTCAGTCTCCCTTTTAACGAGCAGAATTTATATATCAAATATCGTTATACAAAATAGGTCGTTCTAGGAATTCTAACAAAAGCAAAGAGAAATCAAAGGTAATTGATTTAGATTTTCTTGTTAATCATCCTATAACTCGATCCTTTGCAAGAAATCATAACAATTTGGTACCGGAGCCTTTTACAATGGACGATTAGATAAATTCCAGATTCCAATAAGAACGTGAGATTATAGAAACCATAATAGACTTGAAAATTGCAACTATGGAATGAAGTCTCAGTGAAATAATTATTCAAGTCATCCAAGAATAATTTTTGAGCATGGGAATTGGATCAACAAAATTTGAAACTTACAGAACTGAGTCGAGTAGCACCCCAGGATTTGGGAAAAATCAACAAATTATACTACTAAAGGCAATACTATGACTATTCTTATCATGGACGACCAAAATCATAAAAAAAGTGGTAATTCCTATTCAACAATACCAAGGGATACAAGGATGGACTTTCCTAATTATGATGGTACTGATGACCCATTAATTTGGGCATATCGTTGTAAATAATTTTTTAAAAATTAACACATAATCGAAGCAGAAAAGGTTGGGGTAGTTGGGTTTCACATGTTGGGAGAACACAGTTATGGTATTATTAGCTTAAACGAGCTAAGGGCCCAATGGTTTGGGAAGAATTTCAAAAACATTGCTTCCAAAAATTCAGACCTCCTGAAAGTAGCAACCCGGTGGGAGAATTGGTTACACTTTGACAAAGTAGTACAGTTGAAGCTTATTAATGTCATTTTCAAGAAAAGTTGGCTAGGGCTAGTCATCTTATTCTGGAACACTTACACGTAGGAATATTTATGGTAGGGTTGGATGATTCAATCAGAATGGATGTGTAACTTCACAAACCACCTGACTTATCAATAGCTGTGAGTTTAGATCGGGCCTTAGAATAGAAAAGACAATTGCAGAAAGTCATCAATTCCCGTAAGGTGGCATAAAAGTAGTCCCTAATAGGTCTTGGCAGCACGGTAAATTCAGCAAAGTCTGTTACTAGTTAAGTTAGTTCATCTACCTCAACTAGTTCCATACAAGAAACCAAACCCTTTTTGTCAAGAGATTAACTCAGACAGAGATAATAGAGAGAAGATCTAAGGGATTATGCTATAATTATGACGAACAATATTCGGCCACTCACCAGTGCAAACGACTTTTTTAGATGGAACTGGATGATTCAGTTGATAGCAAGATACTAGATGTTCTTGAGGACTGCCCAGAAATTTCTTTACATGTTATTACATGTCAAAGACATGCACAAACTATGTAATTGCCTGCAATCATTAATGGAAAACATGTGCTTAGTCTTATTGATTCTCGAAGTACCCATAACTTTAAAAGTTCTACTGCTACCAGTCTATTACTCCTTGATATTTTCTCCTTGCATAATATCAGAATCTCTATTGCTAATAGAGAGAAGGTTCCCTGCTTGGGGGTCAGTACATAATTAACAATTTTCATTGGTGACCATTGATTTATTATAGATTTTTATGTTATTCCATTGGACGGGTTTGATATTGTTTTGGGAGTTAAGTGGTTACAAACCTTGGGTCCTATACTTTGGGATTTTGCAGAACTTACTATGAGGTTTTCACTGGAAGGTAAATCAATTTTTCTTAAGGAACAACAACAATATTGGGATAAGGTTTTACATATGTTAGGAAAGTCAACTACAGATGAGCAACGATTGGAATACCTTTTGACCGAGTTTAATGATTTATTCCAGGAACCTACGATTTTACCACCATTACGACAATGTGATCATCGCATCAGTTTGTTGCCTGGGATAACACCTATAGTTATTCATCCTTATCGATACCCTCATCGACAAAAATATGGGATTAAGAAGCAATGTAACCAGATATTGCAGCAAGCATTTATATGACCAAGCAAGTACCCTTTTCTTTGCACCTGTGCTATTGGTATCCAAGCAAGATAGGTCTTGGTGCCTTTGTGTCGATTATCGTGAATTGAATTCTATCACAGTAAAGGATGAGTTCCCAATTCCTGTTGTGGATGAGCTACTTGACGAGTTACACAGGTCCAAGACAAGTTCCCAATTCCTGTGATAGACGAGCTACTTGACGAGTTACATAGGGCTAAGTACTTTACTAAATTAGACTTGAAGTCTTGATACTATCAAGTACACATGTCTCCTACAGATGTCAAAAAGACAGCTTTTCGGACTCATCACGGGCACTTTGAGTTCCTTGTCATTCCGTTTGGGCTCACGAATGCTCCAGTCACTTTTCAAGATTTAATGAATGAGGTCTTTCATGAATACTTACGCCAATTTGTGTTGGTTTTCTTTGAT